>NW_007726504.1:309206-335632 GCF_000696425.1 Galeopterus variegatus
ACCCCCCTTTCCCCCCCCCCCCCCCCCCCCCCCGGAGCTGTTCCCAGCTTTGGAAGCACTGTCCTGGCTGGTGTAACTGGCAGGAGGGTGGAGGCATGAGCAGAGCCAGGGACCTGATTATCCTGCTTAGTCCTATGAGGACGGAGGGCAGGTGGGACACCCCCAGGTGCCCTGATATTATAGGCGGATCCACAGCCCTGTGACAGGTGAAGCTTGGTATTTTCTAATAATGACACTGTGACACTGTGAAGACCACATCTGGTGACTCTGGATGCTTCCAGCTAGATGTAATGCTGTGCAAAGGGTAGTTGAGGACAGTGGATGTTGGAAGGATGTCACGTTGACCATGCTCCTGAAGAAATGCTCAGAGCATGGAGGAATCCCACCCCTGAGAAGTGTGGCCCATGGGCAGTGTGTGGACACAGGTCTAGGCAGCTGTGAGGAGCAGAGGAAAGGGGGAGAGGGCTATGCTGGGGAAAATGTTCTTGCAAATGGAGTCAACCAGTTCAAAGAGGAATGGTCTCCATCCCAGAGCGGGAGGAAAGCAAGTCATTATCCAGATGCGTGAAGCATGGAAATGCTTGTCTGCGAATTACGTTAAGAAGGAGCCATTGGTGCAGTGCTGGTGGATGCAGAGTGGACACAGGACAGATCCAGGCAGGCTGGTAGGTACCTGCCACAGGCAGCTGTGGGCAGCGGCGCTCTTTCCCTGTTTGGCCTGGATACTCCACTTGGCGGCACAGCACAGACATTGGATGGGACGGCCTTATAAGGAAGGTACCGTGGAGACAGAATTTCTGGAAATGCCTTAACTGTTTAGAAATCCTGGGGGAGGAGGAGCCTGCTTTAGTCCTAGTAAGAATTGCAGCACTGTGTTCACATGGAGGGTTGCCTCCTAGAGGAACAGAAAAGGAAGAGCCGGTGCATTGAGCTGATTCTGGAGCAGAATTTTCTGACAGGTTCCTCCCTGGGCCTCGTCCTCAGTTGCCACTCGGCTCCTACAGCCCCAGCAGCCTTCCCTTCCCGACCAAAGGATAACTGGTGGCAGGCATTGTTCAGGGGCTCTCAGGGTTCCTGCGGAGGGGCAGCAGTGATTCCTGCAGACGGTTTCCTCTGCACTTGGCCCCGGCATCAAAGTCAGCATGAGAGCATCCGCTGGGCGTGGCTGTCTTACCCAAATTCCAGAGTTGCACAAAACATGCAGGCCCGTTTCCTTTCGTTTATGTAATTTATCTATTTTTTTTTTTAAACTTTGATGCTGAGAATTGCAGGGTTTTTCACATGGCTTGTGACCTCGGAGGATCCACAGGGCGCTGTTGGTCTGCACTGCCTCTCTCGGCCCGCCCGCATTGCCCCCTGTCCCCTTTCTCCTCCTCCCCTTCTCCCACGTAGATAGAGGCAGAATTTCCTTCTGGCACTTCCCCACAGGGTATTTTGAATTGGAGGTGCCATAGCGGCCAGAGCAGAAAGGGAGGTTCATGACTGTGGCCATACTTGAATGGCTTAAGCACCTTTGGCAGGGACTTCTCATCATGTGGCACTGACAGGAGGGGCAGGGACGTCATGGTGCTTTCCTCTGGAGTCTTATCGGACTCGGACCTGTGTGTTAGAAGGGAACATTTCTTCCAGTCATCTGGAAAACCCAGGGCCTGTGTCCTTAAGAGGACCTTGACTGCAGCCTTCCCAAGTCTGACCAGGCCAGGCCTGACGTCCGGCTGGAAGGAAGGGGAACACAAACACAGGGGAAGCCATTAAAAGCTCGTCAGCACGCAGGCAGACGCGGTCCCACCTGTGTCCTGAGCAGCGCCCAGCAGCTATTGGCCGGACATTATCACTGAGATGGAAAATCCAGCTGTGGCGAGGCTTCCGCTGCCCCCAGAGTTTCATTACTGTAATAAGGAAGGTGACAAAAATGGGGCTGGTGTTGTCTCCACCCCAGGAATTCTTTGCGTTTAATTATCAGGTGGATTGCCTTGCCTAAAATGATGTCATCCAAGATTGTGTTTGAGAAGATGGAAGGAAAGTTAAATTTGGCTGAAGAACCAGATTCTGAACTGGTTCAGAACTTCCTTACGTTACAGACTCTTCCAGGAATTAGATGAGATCCAATTTTCTCGTTAGATTGCCAGAGCTTCTGGCAGCTTTGACTAAGTGGCTTTTCTTGTGGTTCTCAGAGCTGGAAAGGATGTCCAGAGTCATCTTAGTGTCATTTTGTAGATGGCAAGTCACCTCCCTTCCCATGGCTTCAAGTGGCCATGTGGAGACTTGGACTAGAGCCACAGGCCACAGCGCAGAGCCCTTTCCACACTGAGCAGAACCAGGCTGTCCAAGTGGCTCTCCCAGGAGCTGGATTACCTTTACTTGGAAAGACACCTCCTGCTTATGTGGCTGGGGTTCTGCAAGTCCTGTGGAAGGTGGCAGGGGTGTAATGGGATGCAGATCTCTCTACAGAGGGAGTGCCCCAATTTCTAGGTGCTGGGTTTAATGCCTAAAATGCTTGTTCATTTACTGCCCACTGCTGGTGGGCAGCTCAAAACCAAATGCCTGAGGACAACTGCACAATCTTTAAGACCCAGGGGACCTTGCCAACAGCCCAGTCAATGGGACATTCTGGGAAAGGACCCTCCTCATCCTAGCCTATTTGAGGACACAGAGGACACACTCCCACCTTGCATGCAGGTAGCAATTTTGCTTCCTTGCCCTCGTTTTGGAATCTCTTCTCTGATCTCTTCTCTGAAGATCTTAGGGGTCTTCAGCTGGCTCCCAAGGTTTGATGCCAGGTATCCATTTAGCTTCCTCTACCACTTGGAGACCAGGTGTCTTAGTAGATATGGCTGACATAGCCACCACGATCCTACCTGTCAAAGAGACCCCACTCTGGACTAGATATTTAACCTGATGCATCATAAAATCTGGCAAATTGTTAGCTTAACTACAGGCTGTCAAACTCTTGGATATTGACAAATCTTTTTGAGAACATGCTGGTCAGCCAGAATTTGGGTTGTCTGTAAAATGGATGTTTTCCATGGAGAAGCTAGAAAGAAGAGGTCAACCAGTGGCTTCACAGGATCTGCACTCTCTTGGTCCAGATGAAGGAACTTGTTTGCACAGATGAGAGCACGAGACCACACTGATAATTGTAGAGGAGCTGTGAAGGAAACTTAAAGAGTGCTAAAGACTGAAAGTAGGTAAATGCCATCCTGCAAAAGGGAAATTAGCCAAATGACGTACATTCTAGACTTATGATATTGATACTGTTTGTAGGAAAGACTCCAGAATGTCTCATCAGACAATTTGTGGGCTCTCAGAAGTAAAAGAGGCAATCCTAGAAGTCAGCCAAGGATTGTGCAGAGACAGGGAATGTAAGTTTCACCAAAGTTTCTGCAAAACTCTAAACACTCCTAATGGGACATATGGAGAACTGTGAGCTGGATGCTGCTACAGTTAAAGGGATTTGTACCTGCTGGAGAACCTAACTCAACTGATGCTTATTAGTACAGATATGTCTACAGGGAGAGATGCTTCCCACCGGCCATGGAACTCCCTGGAATCACTGCTTGATTGAACATTTTAGTTATGACTTGGATAGCATGCTCATCAGACATTGAGATGACATGAAGATGGGAGGAAGAACAGTGTGCAAAAACTCAGAGGACACCAATTTCTTAACTACCTGGGAAAGTGGCCACATGCAGCAATGCATGATTGTGTTTCATGTTTGCCCCAATCCTATAATAGTGGCATTATTTGCATTTTATGGAGAGGAAAACAGGGCCCAGGAACACTCCACTGGTAAGTGGCAGAGCCAGGCTTCAAGCTTGTTGACAGTGTTGATGAGCATGCGCTAGCCATACGCCTTACAGCTTTCCAGATGGCATTTAGTATAGGATAAGTCCCAGATCAGCTAGATGTAGTGTACAGGATGATGGACACATGGCTTAATGGCATTGTGTTTAGAAAGATTTCAGTCATTGCTAGCAAACATGTCTGTCTCCATTTCCTTGTACTCTATTGACAGACATTACTAATTGATCCCAGGAGCCTCAGCTCATAAGCCTTCCTAACTCTGTGAACGACCACTGCCAATAGATTAGGGTTGGCACAAGAGATGAAACTGATTTACTATGCTGCACACAAGGGGTTACGATTAGCTGCATGCTCAGAAAACCAGTGCATTCTTAGGCTGCGTTAACACAAACCTCATCTCCAGAAATGAACAAGGCAGTGGTGGTTGTGCTGTGGCCTTCAGAGGCTAAGTGGTACTGGGATGCTTTTGTTTATATAGGAAGTCTGTTTTAAGGACTTCAGGAGCCAGGATGACATCCACACACAAGGGCAAGGGATGATGAAGGAAACAGCTGGAAGCATTAAGTGTCTTTATGTTGAAAGTGTGTGCAGGGGACACGAGCACTTCGGGACACATTGGAGCCTTCTAGGGCACAAGAGGTCTCTGCACAACCCTGGATGGCAGAACCGAACCAGTGTGCTCAAGATGCAGAGAAAGAGGTTTCAGCTCAGTGGTAGGAAGAAAGTTCTTCCCACCAGGGCTCTTTACAAATGAGAGGGACAGTGTTTATTTCCTCGCCCTGGGGTGTTTACACAGAGTTGCTCCCCTCTGACCTGCAGGTTGAAGTGGAGATTCTTGGAGTTCGGGAAGGTTTGAACTGATATCTGATCTCACTTTAGACTTCAAGTTGTTGATTCTGTGACCCCTGGACAACATAGGGGACAGAAGAGACTGGGATCTGGGCAGTGCATGCCATGGGCTCACAGGCACTGAGGCCATGCTCACAGCATGTATGTCCTCCATTGAACAGCAGTAGATCTCACAGGTTTATCATATGAGCTTGTTCTCAGTCCTCCCAGCCATTGCATGGAGTAAACACTATCATTCTCCCCAGTCTACAGGTAAGGAAGCTGAGGCACAGAGAAGTTAAGCAACCTGCCATAGTCCCAGAGCTTATAGGTGGTGGAATCGGGATTTGAACCAGGCAGTCGGGTCTCGGAACCCACACTGCTAACTGCTGCGAGCATAGCCTCCAGCACAGGCTTTGGCACTTTAGAGTGCTTTCGTGTGCATTATTGCACTTGAGAAAGCTGACTGTAGTTTAACAGTAGGTGCATTTGGGTAGTAGGACAGTCTGTAACAGGCTATTTGTTGTGGAGTATATATTAAATGCGGAAACAGTCAGCCCCATAAAAGGCCACGTTAGGAGTCCCTAAGGAGGAGGCAGGTGGGCTTGGCCAGGAGAGGGTGTCTGAATCTGGAGACAGAGGAGCAGGCATCAGCATGCGACAGTGGAGTAGTAGAGACCAAGGATAATCATGGAATGAGGACAAGGGGAGACAGTGAACCCAGGACACAATGAGACACGACTCTGTCATACCTCCTGGATACAGGCTTCAGGCCCTATGTGGGGCTTCTAGCAAGTCCTCAAGAAGAGGCTACAACAGGGGGCTTAGGGAAGTCTGATCCGGTGATGCTGTAGCGGCAGCATGATGGACAGATAGAAGGTGGTGACAGACCAGAGGTAGGAACAGAGGAGAGTCCAGACTCACGCTGTGCCCAGGGCCTCAGAGGTTCTGCCCAGTTGTGTAGCCAGAGTCTCCAGCTTTAATTCAGGTCTTCAAAGAAAAAATCCTGAAGGCAGCTTGCCAGTAGTTGAGCAAAGTCACTTACTCTCCATGTACCCCAGTTTCCTCACCTTCATAATGGGGATTCTGACACTTTCTCCTTCGTGACATGGTAGGAGAATTACAGGAAACAAAGGTGGCTTCCAGTACTGGAACAAGATGACATGGACTTGTTTTCCCCTGTTCCTCTCCTCTAAATACAACCAAATACCATGAAAATTATTCAGTAGACAACAACAAAAGGACTATGAAAGCTGGAAAGAAGAAGGCAGCCTGGCTGGGGACCTCAGGCTTGAAAAATGACAATATGGTAAGTTCCCTGGGTTTTCTTTTTGTCTCTCACATATCCTGGTCTGGGCACCTAGAGGCCTGCAACCTGGAACTGTCAACAGACAGACACAAAACTCAAAGCAACCTGCTCTCTCCGGCCAAGTGATTGGGAACAAAAAGCCCAACAGAGACCTAGTTGGGAGCCCAGATACCCACTCCCTAAACAAGACACAGTGGGCTGGCTAATCCACCTGCAGAAGCAGCAACAGCAACCCTCCAGCCAACCCAACTTCTCCACAATCAGGACTTTGGGCAGCGCAGTCTGCTCGCAGTACCATCAGCAGCAGCTGCAGTGCAATCTCATGTTCCCCTCCCTTTCTCCCCCCAGTGGCATAAGGAGACCCAGGCCCAGCAGCTTCTCCTTCCCTGAGTCACTGCTGGAGGTGGCCAAGTGACACCCACCAACCCAGGGAAATGCTTCCACCCCTGCAGATGTCACCAGCAGAGACTGAAGAGGAGCCCCAGCAACACCAGAAAAACAAAGCAGACCAGACCAGCATTGCAAGGACTCTAAAAACTAAACTGTCATTGGAACTGAAGCCCACAAAAGCAGGCTAGAACCTACACACCAAATCTAAATAGAGCGACTGCCTGCTAAAATAGTATATTTAAATAGGATCAAGAGTCTCCCTAAAATAATAAACAAAGGGTGTAGGATACAGTTGAAAATCACTTGTCATACCAGGACCAGAAAATCCACAATTTGAATGAGAAAAGTCAATGAACTGAAACCAATGACAGATGTTAGAATTATCTGACAGTAATTTTAAACCATAAAAATGCTTCCAACAATCAATTACAAATTTCCTTGAAACAAATGAAAACATGGAAAATCTCAGCAAAGAAATCAAAAGTATACAGAAGAACAAAATCTAAATGGAAATTATAAAGCTGAAAATTACAGTGACAAAAAACCCTCATCAGGGCCGAGCCCGTGGCGCACTCAGGAGAGTGCAGTGCTAGGAGCGCAGCAGCACTCCCGCCGCGGGTTTGGATCCTATATAGGGATGACTGGTGCGCTCACAGCCCTCACTGGCTGAACGCGGTGCAGCCAGTCTCAAAAAAAAAGGACCAAAAAAAAAAAAAAAAAAAAAAAACCCTCATCAGATGGACTTAGTGGTAGAATGGAGATGACAGAGAATAGAATCAGTGAGTTTAAAGACAGATCAATATAGTTCACTTAATCTGAACGAGAGAGATAAAATAGACTGAAGAAAAACGAGCCTGAGGGATCTGTGGGAGACACAAATTTGTATCAAGAATCCCAGAAGCAGAGGAGAGTGAGTATGGGGATGAAAAAAAAAAACTTGAAGAAATAATGGCCCCAAACTTCCGAAGTTTAGTGAAAGACATAAACCTACAGATTCAAAAAGCTGAGTGAATCCCAAATAGGATAAACACAAAGAAATTCACGCCAAGACACATCAAGACTAAACCTCTTAAAATTAAAAACAAGGAAAAAGTCTTAAAAACAGCTAGAGAGAAGCAACATAGTACCTATAAAGGAACACCACTTTAAATGACAATAGATTTCTCATGAAACCATGGAGGCCAGAAAGGAGTGGCACAACATTTTTCAAGTGTTGAAAGTAAAGAATTTTCAACCTCTAATCCTATATCCATCAAAACTGCCCTTTAGGAATGAAGAGGAAATAAAGATATTCTCAGAAAAAGGAAACCTAATAGAATTAGTTGCTAGCAGTCATACCCTTAAAGAGTGGCTGATGGCAGCTCTGCAAAGACGGTGATAACAGAAGATGTCTTTGGCCTTCAAAAAGGAAAGAACAACAACGGAATGAGTTAAAAGGAACTACATATAATAGATGATTCTTCACCCATTAGGTTTTTAAATCATATTCTATGATTGAATCAAAAGTTATAATATCTCAATGTGAATAGAAGGAATACTTAAGGCAATTCTGTTTTAAAGTGGGGAGGGCAAAAGGACCTAAACAGAAGTAATATTTCTATACTTCACTCAAAATGGTAGAGTCAACATTAGTTGACTATGGTAAGTTATGTATGGATACGGTAATACCTAGAACAACCACTAAGGAAACTATACAGAGTGATATTCTAAAAAACATCATAAATAAATCAAATTGGAACTCTAAATGATGTTCAAGTAACCCACAGGATGGCAAGAAAAAAAAAAGGAAATGAACAGAAAACAGGTAGTAAGATGGCAGACTTAATCTCTAACATGTCAGTAATTACTTTAAGTGTAAATGATCTTTTAAAACTCTAATTAAAAGACAAACACTAGCAAAATGGATTTAAAAACATGACCCAACTATATGCCATCTAGAAAAAAAAGAAACACTTCCAACATAATGATGTAGGTAGGTTGACAGTAAAAACATGGAAGAAAGATGTATTATGTGAACATTAATATTAAAAAAGGGAGTAGCTATATTAATACCAGAAAAGGTCAACTTCAGAGCAAAGAAAATTGTTAGGGACAGAGAGAGACATAATGATAAAAAGGTAAATAAACCAAGAAGATACAGCAACCCTAAATGTGTATGCAGCAAGCTACAGAAATTCCAAATTCATGAAACAAATACTGAGCTAAAAAGAGAAATAGACAAATCCAGTGATAGCTGGAGATTTCCCTCTCAGCAATTGATGCAAATACTAGACAGAAAATCAGCAAGGGTTTACAAGAACTGAATGACACCATCAACTAAGAGGATCTAATTGACATTTATGGAACACTCCATCCAACAACAGAATACGTATTCTTTTCAAGCTCCTATGGGTCATTCAGCAAGATAGACCATATCCTGGGTCATAAAACAAACAGATCTCACACAGAGTATGTTCTTTGACCATAATAGAATCAAACTGGAAATCAATATTCAATGACAACTGGAAAATATTCAAACACTTGGAAATTAAATAACATATTTCTAGATAATCCATGGATCAAAGAAGCAATTTCAGTGGAAGTAAAAAAATACATAGAAATGAATGGAAATGAAAACAAAACATCAAAATTTGTGGGAAGTAGCTAGAGCAATACTGAGAGGGAAATTTATAGCAGTAAGTACTTACATGAGAAAAGAGGAAAGATTTCAAATCAATAATCTAAGTTTCCACATCAAGAAACAAGAAAAAGGAGGAAAAAACCCCAAGCAAGCAATAATAAAAATAAGAGCAGATATCAATAAAATTGAAAACAGGAAAAATACAGAAAATTAATGAAATAAAAAGATGCTTTTACAAAAAAGTCAATAAAATTGATAAACCTCTAGCGAGACTGATAAAGAGAGAAGACACACTGCCAGTCTCAGAAGTGACGTGGGGTATCACAGAGATCCTGCAGCCGTTAAAAGGATAGTAAAGGACGTAATAAAGGACAGCAACTTTATGCTGATAAAATTGAGAAGAAATGGACAAATTCCTTGAAAACTACAAACAAAACTCAGCCAAGATGAAATAGATCGCCTGAGTAGACCTGTGTCTATTAAAGAAATTGAATTTGTAATTTAAAAGTTCCCCACAAAATCTCTAGGCCAAGATGATTTCACTAGAAAATTTTACCAAACTGCCAAAGAATAATTAACACTTATTTTGCACAATCTCTTCCAGAAAATAGAAAAGGAAGAAACACCTCCCTGTCTTTGTTATGAGGCCAATAATACTCTGGTATCAAAACTAGACAGAAGACAGCCCAGAAAAGTATAGACAAATATCTCTCATGAATATCCCTCAATAAAATTTTAGCAAATTGAATTCAGTAAAGAAAAGAAAACTAAACTATGACCAAGTGAGACTTATTCCAGGTGTGCAAGGCTGGTTCAATATCCAAACATCAGTTAATGTAATACACCATATCAACAAGCTAAAGAAGAAAAATCATATTAATTAATGTTCAAAAAGCATTCTCAATACAATTAACTTCCATTCATGATAAAAATATATGTACAGTCCACTGGGAATATAGGCGAAGGTCCTCATCCTCTTAGAGAACATCTACAAAACAACTATAGCCAATATCATACTGGATGGTGGAAGACTTAATGCTAAGTTGCAAAAAAAAAAATACAGGTATAAATCTAACAATATATAAAGGATTCTTATGAAAATTACAGAAGGCTGATGAAATAAATCAAAGGAGATGTAGATACTTGGAAAGGCATATTGTATTCTTGGATTGCAGACTTAACACGGTAAAGATATCAGTTCTCCCTAAATTGTTCTATAGATTTAATGCAATTCCTTTGTGTGAAAGCCCCTGTTAGCAGTATGAAAAGACAAATTACAGACTGGAGAAAATATTTGCAAATCAAAAATATGATGACAGACTTGTATCTAAAATAAAGAGCTCTAAAAATTCTATACTGAAAATACAAACAATCCTTAGAAAATGGTCAAAAGACAGATATTTCACTGAAGAGGATATATAGGTGGCAAATAAGCATATAAAAGATGTCAGTATCATTAGTCATTAGGGAAATGTAAATTAAACCCACAGTGAAATATTACCATGCATCTATCAGAATGGCTAAAATAAAACGTAGTGATAAGGCTAAATGTTGGCCAGGATACAGAGAAACTGTTTATTCATGCATTGTTGGTAGAACGATGAAATGGTACAGCCACTCTGGAACACAGTTTGGCAGTTCCTTTTAAAACTAAAGCTTACCATTTGATCCAGCAATTACACTCTTGTGCATTTATCCTGGAGAACTGGCAGCTTATTTTCATCCAGAAACTTGCATGTGACTGTTCTTAGCAGCTCTATTCATAATAGCCCGAAACCTGAAACTATCAAATGTCCCCCAGTGCGTGAACAGTTAAACAAACTGTGGTGCATTTTGTACACAATTAAATCATAGAATACTACTTAGCAATAAATGAATGAATTATTGTATATACAACAACTTGAGTGAAACTCAAGGAAATTATGCTGAATGAAAAAAACTAAGTATATGATTCCATTTATATAACATTCATGAAATAACATAATTATAGATAAGGAAGACAAATTAGCGGTTGCCAGGGCTTAACAGATGGAGAAGAGGGTGGACCAATTGGTCACTGACTGATCATTCTGGAACAGGTTATTCTTATGATGACACAGTTAAGCATGTTGATTGTGGTGGTGGTGACACAAAACTATTTGTGATAAAATTGCATAAGACTGTCCATATATGCAGAAATGAACACATACATAACTGGGGAAATCAGAACAAGTTTTGTGAATTGTACCAGTGTCTGATTTTGATATTGTGCTGTAGTTGTACAAGATGCTACCATTGAGGGACACTGAGTGAAGAGTGTACCTGTATTTCTTTTCAATTTCTTGTGAATCTATCATTATTTCAAAATGAAAGGTTAAAAAACAAAGGAAAGAGATAATGCCTTGAGGGTCTTTTAAAAACCCAGATGTCTGGGCCATACCTCATACCAATTCAATCAGTCATAGCTACAGTTGGGATTTAGGCCACTGCATTTTTTTAAGCTCCTTAGATGACTCCAGCACGCAGGCACGTTCGCGAAGCTGTGCACACGAATGTCAGCAGCTGTTGTAATCGCTGCTGTCCTCCTCCTCCTCGTCACAGAGGTGCTGGGAGAGCTCTTCCCCTGTGCCGTGCACTGTTGAAGCACTTTGCATTCATCATCTTGTTTCACCATCAGTAATCACTGTTCTTTATTCACTCTGTCATCAGTTCTCCTTCCCCATCGTGGACCAGCTGGTCACTGACTGGTGACTCTGGAAGCACAGGAAATGCAGAGCTTCCTCATCCTCACACCGAGGGCTGTGGGTTCTGGTGCGGGGCTGAGGTCTCTCTGACTTTTTCCTATAAGGAAAGAGAAAGGGCACTTGATGATTGGAAGGGCATTGGGTGTTGCTGTTGGGGGTGTTTGGTGCTTCTGGAAGGCTCTCTGCTTTTTCAGAGGGGGTTGGGGTCAGTTGGCTTTGGAAGGCCTCTACTCGCTGTTGTCTCTGAGGCTTCACATTTCTCTTCCTCCCACCTGGAGCTGGTGCTTTACGGTTTGGACACATGTCTATGCTGATGGGTTAGGGTACCATTGGTACCATGTGGAACCAGGGCACATGGAGCAGGGGAGGTGGGGAACACCAGTGTGGGCTCTAGACCCACAGGACCTGGCCGGCCATGGCCACAACTTGCAGGAAATTCTAGTGCATGCGGAACCTGCTGGACCCTCAGGTTTGCTCAGAAGGCAGCGACAGCCCAGAGGCAGAGATGGTTCACACCTAGGTGGGTCTGTTTGACTTTGGCCTCAGGATATATCACAGGGCAGGCCATGGTCTGGGGGTTGGTCCATTATCTTGTTTGGGTTGCTGGGTTAGTCCATTTCATAATTTCTTTGTGCCCTAAAAAGAAAAACCTTGGCTGCCAAAAAATCGATGTTCATATGCCTGGAACACTAAAAGAATGGATCTGCCTTGGGGCTGGAGGGCAAGGAAGAGAAGGAGAATGTGTGGCATCTTGCCAGGCAGTAAGCAGGGCTGCCACGTTGGGCTATCCAGGGGTACCATTCATGTAGACAGAGATGTCACCCCCAAGCTGGAATCAGCTGAGTGAGCCGGTGGTTTCATAAGACTGAGAACCAAGTGACAAAAAGGCACCCAAAAGTAGAGGTGACCAAGCCACACTAATTCACCCCCAAAGTTAGCGTCTCCATCGTGTCCTGGGACTCATTCCCTCACCAGTCCTGACAAGTCAGCCAGTGCTCTGTGCCTCAGTCTCCCTTTAAGCAATAAGGGTTGAAGTGTTGGCTTAATTTTCATAAAGAGTTAGGATTCTCTTGAAGATCTCAAAACGGGGAATAGGGAAACCACAATATTTGTAGGTGCCCAAGCCTCTACTGCCTTCAACTCAGTGAAGTCACGCTGACACCCTACCTGGAGCGGAAGGAAAATCCTTTGACCGCTGGGGTGGCCCAGGATAACGACAGAAGGCTGTTCTTTTGACAGCTCGTGTTGCAGACTAATTAGTCTCTGCTGTGTCAGGGTTGCCAAATTTGGCACTAATCTCTTCTATAAACACACATTGAAAGCAGACATTTAAAAAACGGCCAGTGTCAAAATTCTTCTTAAAAAAGGAATGGGGGCAGATGAATCCCCTTGCTATTTCTGAGTTCTTTTTCACTCTGAAAGTGAAATTGAGTGGGTTGCATGTGGCTGGAAGGGGAGGGTAGGTCGGCTGCCGAGGCTTGATCGTGGGGAGACACTGGAACGCAGGGGGCTGCTTTCCTCTGCTGCTTTCTGCCTCAGGCTGCACATTTTGGAAGGTATGGGGCCTGCTGGAATCACCCTTTATTGACACTGGGAGGCTTTTTGTCTGGAACACCTTTTCCTTTTACATCTCAGACGAGATTTTGTGGGGAGGGCCTCTTTTCCTGTTTTAATAACCCATTATCAACTACAAAGTTGCCGCTAGTAAAAATATCAATTATCACTTATGCAATCCTTTTGGCATTGCTTGAAACCACATTCCATCGTCTTAACAGAATAGTTGCTTCCAGCCAAAATTCAGAGAGGGTTTGAGGACAAGTTGTGTACACAGTCATTAAGATGGCCAAAAGAATATATTTTTATCCTGTAAATTGAATACCAGTTAAGCAGTAGTGATTACTGCAAGAAGCTATAATTTATACTAGGGGAAGTGAAGATTTTTTTTAAAAGATAAAGTATTGCTTAAGAACAGCCTCAGAAAAAGAAAAAAAAAAAAAGAAGGGGGAGAGAGAGAGAAAGAAGTACCAGTAACATAGCCCCCCAAAGACTCAACTGCGTGGAAATTTCGAAAACAGACACTCAGTGTTAGAAACACAATGAGTCTATACAATATCCAGGGTACTTCAGTGAGAGTCACACAAACTGGTATTTAGTAATTTAGCAGTAGTGTGATTACTGTTCCTGAACTTTGTGTGTTCCTTAGAATATTCACCGTCAGGTTATACTGTGTAGATGAAACATCGGGGCCTTGTATTTTGGGTGTGTCCAGAATTTGCTAACACTAATGCCCTCCCTGGACTCACCCCAAAATTGGGAATCTGGGCAGAAATAAAGAACTGTCAGAATTTTGGCTTTGACCAACCGGGAAGTGATTGTCCTAAATCTTGTATTGCCTGGCTAAACTCTTGGTGAGAATTCTTGCTGTTGGTTATAAACTTGCTTGGACTTCTCCCTGGACTTTGTGGGCAAAAACAGAGAAGCTTAAAGATGGACATGAGAAAGACCTCAAATATTTGGGATCTATCACATATTGAAAAGGGGGCTTGCTCAGTGCTCGCCAAGAAGGCAGGCTGGGGGTCCATGCATGGAAACTGCAGGAAGGCAGATGGCAGCTCAGAGTAGGGGAAACATGTGGCACTGGCTCTGCCTGGGGTGTGAATGGACAGTCTGTTTCTGGAGGTGACATTCTTAGCCCAGTCGTACTGTAGGCTCACCTGGAAGCCCCTGTAAGGTACAAGTGCCTAGCCCTTCCCCCGGAGACCCTGGTTTACTTGGTCTGAGATGGGCCCCGGGTATTGGTATGTTAATTTCCCAGGTGATTCTCACCTACAGCCAGGGCTCAGAGCCACCATGGGGTGCTTACTAGTGCAAGGAGTTCCTCATCAGTCTTGTCTGGACCAGCAGAGGCAGCATCCATTGGGAACTTAATAGAAGTGTGAATCCTCAACCTTCCCCCCATCCCCACCCTTACACCAACTGAATCAGAAACTGGGGTGGGACCCAGCAGTCTTGAGTTTTTACAAAAAAACTGTTGTTACACTTCCGTGGACGTTAGAATCACTTGGGAGCTCTTAAAAATCCAGATGCCCAGGTCATGCCTCATGCCAATGAAATCAGAATCTCTGGTGGAGGGAGCCAAGCATCAGTGTTTTCTAGAACTGTTCAGGAGCTTTTGCTGTGTGGCCATGTTTGAAACCCATGCTTTACTGGAGTTAAGCTAGGCCCCTCTTGGTCTTAAGATTCTAGAATTTACCTTTGAAATTCTGTCCTCTCTTCCTAGTGTTAAGTTTCATTAGGCAGGACATAAACTGCTTTGAGCCTGGCAGGGATGACAGAGTCCGCATTGTTCCTGACAGAAGGCGGGGCTGCTTGCTTCTGATTTATTATGTACTTGGAAGAAAGGGCTAACAGGGATTCTGTGCTGAGGAGATGCTCTCAGATACACTCAGCCACCTAAATAGCACTGGCAAAGAGAGCATCATTCCTTGGGGATAAAACCTTTTAATAGATATTCTTAGACACAATTAAGCTATTGTTATTTTGTTCAGTCTATCGGTTCCTTCAATTGACGAACACTTTCCAGCCCGTTCTGTGGGGTGAGCGCTGGGCTAGACCTTGAGAGAGGGACCCTCCCTACTGGAGAAGATCAAGGGCCGTTGCCAGGATGAAATGAGCTGCAAGCTGGGCCTTGGCCTGGTGAAGGGCATCCCAGTGGGGCAAAGGGTGTGAACCAAGGCACAGGGGTGCGGGGTGCTGTGGGAGTCAGCAGGGGCCAGGGCTGACCCGTGAGGTGCATTTCACAGCCTGTGAGACAGGAGGAAGGAGTCCCCACCCCTGCCCTCACCCACACCCCAGCCCCCTGGGCTGGCTGGACAAGGCAGAGTTCCAATAATAAGGCCATAAAGCCCCTCCTGATGTGTGGCTTTTAAGGAAAGGAAGAGGGCGATGGTCATTAGGAGCAGGAAGCAGCCTGTCCTCAGGGTTTCTGCTGCCTGGAGCATCCTGTGCCCTTTGATGTCCCCGAGGGGTCTTTGAACTTTGGGAAGCAGCAGGTTCTCTCTAAGCTGCAGCCCCTCCTGCGGGTCAGCTAATCCCCTCCTCTGCACTGGCCTTTGAAGGGGATAGGAAATGCCAGGGGCTGGTTTCCAAAGCCCATTAAAACAGCTGCCCCTAAAGGAACTGGGGACAGGATTGCCTCTGAGCAGGGCCCTGGGAGCTAGTGGGGGCAGGGAGAGGGGGCCTCTCAGTTTCACCTTATCCCCTTTGTATCTTTTGGATTTCTACCATGCACTTGTTTTAGCTACTCAATAAATTAGTGAGTGCCACGAGCCAGGCCTTCTCTTTCTGCCTGAGAAAAACCCTCCCTGAAAAGTACAGCAATTGCTATTGTCTGTCAGTGGAAAGCTTATTAAATCTAAGCTTCTGGGGTATTATATCTAAGCTTCTGGGGCATCAAAGCTGCTAAGTCTAATTGGAATGAGAAACAATCTCAAATGAGCGACAGCCTTCAGCAGACCAGGAGTGTATGATTCTCTGCCTCGAAGGGAACTGGCCAACAAAGCCTGTGGTAAGTAATACCAGCGTCATCTGCCCCTGCCTTTACCCTGTCAGCCACTGCAGTGCCCAACACACCTGCTGTTATAGTCACTCCTGTGGACAGAAGTGAAGGTGCTTTCGGGGCAAGTAGAGGTTCCTCTGAATCAGCGACATCACTAGCAGGGGCAGGAGCAGACAGGTAACCTGGGCACAGGACATCATGGGGCTGGGTCCTAGAGGTGGGAAGGGAAAAAATTCCCCCGCTCCCCACCTCT
Source organism: Galeopterus variegatus (assembly GCF_000696425.1). NCBI lineage: Eukaryota > Metazoa > Chordata > Mammalia > Dermoptera > Cynocephalidae > Galeopterus > Galeopterus variegatus. The sequence continues at coordinate 325,695 of NW_007726504.1, forward strand.
CTGAAGAGCTGAGCTCTAAGTGTGTGGATCCCAGAGGTTGCATTGCACTGAAAGGGGAGATTTGACTTTGACCTTTTGATGTGCTTGCCTCTGAAGCACTCCACAGGAAACAGAAACTTAAGACTTGGAGTGGCTGTAGGCTTCCCTAAAACAGGGATTGCTCTCTGCTTACACATGATTTTTGACATCATTGTTAGCAAGTTCCTCCTTGACATCTGAAGGGTAGACTGTAATAGCCGGGGTTTGCATCTTTGAGAGGTTTAGCTATCTTTCCATTTCCTTCCCTATCCCAGTGCTGTGCCTGCAGCACCATTAGATGAGTTACTCTTTAGGCTCAGAAGCAGAGGCACGTTCTTCTCACTCTCACCAAACCTCCCAGTTTCTTCAACAAAGTAAGTTGCATGATACGGACAGCGCTCTGCTCTGGCAGTCTTTCCTTGGCAGAACCTTGGGAGCACACTTCTCTAAAGAGAAACACTTTGTACTCTTCAGCTCTGCTGTGTTCTTGCTTAATAAACTGTGCACATGGTCTTCTTGCAGAGACACCTTGGAACCAGCATTCAGGATTGGCGCCCTGAGCTCAGGCCCACTCATGCCACCCCCGCCGTGTCCTCAAAACCCTCCCCGTATCCTAGCTGTGCCTCCAGCAGGTACAGTTGGGCCTGAAGGAAAGGCCCACCACAGACTTGAAGGGGAATGGGAGTCCCAGTACATCAGCGTGCACCTGCGGGGGGTGGGGCAGCGGTGGGTGCACCTAGAGGGCTCTGCCCTGTTGGTGCCACAGCATTTGAGCTGCAGGTGTCCACACAGCTTCACAGCACTCTGGACATCAGCAGGTCATGTGTGTCCTTGGCTGGGAGCATTTCTGTGTTCTAGGCCGCAGAAGGGATGACAGCTCTGGGGCCTGGGTGCTACTCATCCTATCTGTGGTTAATTTTAGAAGAACTCAGTGCTTTCATGAAGTTGTCTTCCGAAGTAAAGATTGTTTCCTCAATAAGTTATCTTCCTGTAAAAAGCTGAGAGCCTCCCAGAACTGTTTAGCATTAGAATTATCTCCCATGTTCTGCCTCATTGAATCTCACCACCCGCTGTCTCAGCTGGTGAAGGCATGTTGTCTTAGGCCATTCTTTCACTAAATTCATTTGAAACTGAGAATGTCCTGGGTGTGATTGCACAAAAGCAGCATCCATAGCAAGGTGCTTCAGGAATTCCTCTTGCTATTGGAGATGGCATCTCTCTCCAGACATCCTGCCATTTGTCTAAAGCACACAGTTCAGGCTGGTATTCTTTTCTTTTCTTGGATGCTATGTAAAGCCTTTTAGGTCTTCACTTCTGATAAATCCACCAGAGCCCTGGGATTTGGAGGGTTTTTACAGATGGCCCCATCAGCAGGACAATTTTAGAGGAAAAACAGGGTAAAAATTAAGATCATACAAAGAGTCGGCATGAGATAACACGTGAAGGTCTCACTTCTTTCAGTGCCAAGGCTTCCAGCTTCTGAGGCCTGCACACCTGGCCACTGAGTCTTCTCCAGCTGTGTCATCATGTTGTCTTCTGTCTCCAAGTGTCTGTAGGCACGGATGTACTCTTATACCAATGTAATGACATCCATAGCTCCTAGCATAGTGGCAGTGCTCACATTAGCAAAATCAAATTATCACTTACACTTGTGTGGTTCAGTGCACTAGCAATTAGCCACGTGGCTATTTAAATTTCTCTTAATTAAAATTTAAGAAGATCAGAGCTTCAGTTCCTCAGTCACGCTGGCACATTTTGAGCCCTCAGCATCCACATGTGGCCAGTGGCCACCATATTAGCACAGATAGAAACTTCTCCATCATTACAGGAGGTTTTATTGGACAGGCTGCCCTGGACTTTGTTCCAGTGGCCTCCTGGCTTGTCTGTGACCCCTCCAGACCATGGGCTTCCTGCCTGCAGGGACCATTTGTGTCACCCATTGCCATGTACCTGCCACCCTGCAAAATGCCCAGTACAAGACGGCGCTCCTTCAACTCTTTGTGAAAGACTGAATAGCAACCGCATTGTAAATTGTGCTCAGCCTTCTAGATCAACAGTCACGACACTCCATTCTGAACTGGAAAACCTCTTAACAGTCATCTGGCTCAAGGCTCTCACTTCTCAGCTAGGAAAACAGACCCAGGAGGTTAAGAGCCTGGCCTCATGTTCCCATACTCATTAGTGGTAGATCTTTAACATTAACCGTGGCCTTTTTCTCCTTGGACTATCACCACTCTGTGACAGTGAGGAAGCCTTCTAAAATGATTATTTACAAGAAAGCTTCCTTAAGCTGGTCAAGTTTACCTGCCTATGAGTAACCTCGAACAAATGAATAAGTGTGCAAACATTAGTAGCATTTCCATTCGATTTGGGAACAGGGTAAAGGTGCCCGTGTTGTAACTATTATTTAACATAGCTTTAGAAGTCATGTCCTACTTCGTAAGGTAAGAAATGAGGTAGAAATGTTGAAGGGGAAGAGGCAAAGTGACCAAAATCTGTAGATGAAAAGAGAATTATCTGACAAACTATTGAAAACAGTAAGTGTTTGTCATGGTGTTGTGTCATAAGGACAACATACCATAATCTGTGGTATTCCTGTGTTTGAGCAATAATCAATTACAGAGGAGTGAAAAGCAGACCTCATTTGCAACATCAACCAAAGGTACATCCAGGAATAATGCTTAGAAGAAATGTAAGACCTTTTTGATGCAAACTAAAAAATTATCCCAAAGATTATTTAAGAAAGCCTTTAAAAATGAAGACGTGCCCTGTGTTCCAGATGGCAAGACTAAAAATTTTAATGATGCTGTTTCTCCCCAAATTAATTAGTTTTTTAGTGCAATTCCAAACTAAAATGACTTTTTATGGGGTGTGGCAAACCAAAATTATAGAGAAGAGTGAAGTTCTCAAAATACCTGAGATAATTCTGGGGAAAAAAAAAAAGACTAGAGAGAGAGGAAGGAAGAGGACTGGCTCATTACTGTCACTCACTCTACTTGTCCTGACGGGGGTGGGGGTTTTTTCTTTACAACCTACAGCCTTTTCATCGGAATCAGCATTGTCCCCCTAAAGGAGGACGTGTTGGGAGACTCTGTCCTAATTCATTCTAAACATCTTCGGAATTCCTGGAATCAGCTTCCACACCTCCCCTTTCTATATGATGTTTTCCCAGGGAAGAAACCAACAGAGCTTTATGGATTTTTTACTGTTGCACAATTTATCAAACCTTATTTGACTCCAAATGTGTTGAAGTAACAAGACGTGTGTCTGCATGCAGTGGCTCTAGGTGCACTTGTGGAACACTAAGCAGTGAGGACATGGTGGGAAGGAGTTGATGAGCCTCCCAAGGAGGTGCCACGCATTTGGGAGAGGGTACACTGTATGTTCATGTTGGGGACTATCCTGTCATGAAGCCACATCATGTGAGTACAGCAGTGGGAGGATGCACACGGTGGTGTCCTCCATCCTGAGTGTCAGTGGGGTGTTGTGTGGACCCAGATAGATGTGCATGTGCTGCTTTTATTCTGCAGCCATTGATTGGGCCCTGCCTGTGCCGACCTCTCCCCTGAGAGCTAGTGAAGTAGAGGAGAGTGAGACTAGCACACTGCGTAAGGGCGGTCTTTGTCACCTGGGGGCAGGACCAGAGGGACGGGAGCTGGCAAGCCCATAGAAACTGTTAGGGCCAGAAAATGGCATTTCACAGCAGCAGCATTGGTTTCAGCCCTTTAGGCCTCTGTCCCTTGCTGCTGTGTGCACACTGAATCACACAGGAGTGTGGCCTGCTGCAGCCAGACCTAGATCTGCTCTTGGGAGACAGAAGGAAATGGGAGGCTGTGCCCAGGCCCATCTTTCTCCCCTTTGTGTGAAGAGCAACACGTGGTGTAGACAAGTGGTCATCAGTGATTGTCCTTTGAAGGCATTCTGAGGGCATCTGCAGTCCTGGACAGGATGACTGCCTACCCAGGGCAGTTGGGCCTCTAAGACATCCATGAAGCCAGGGGCCTCACGTTTGCAGTTCCTGGGCCACATCTGCCAGAACAGGCTTACCTTCCCTACTGTATGACTTCTCCCCCACATCCTCCATTAACCTGCAGCTTTCTGAGGACAGCTTAGTTTGCAGCTAGGGGGCTGCAGCCTTCCATCACGCGGGTGAACGTGCACGCTTACAAGCAAGGCCATCATCCCTTCCACAACCACTACCTTCCAGGCCCTTAGATGGATGTTTTTCCATGTACACCAAACCTGCAATGCCTTTAGAATGTAAAGTCCATGTGCCCAGCACCTAGAACAGAGACTGGCACGTAGGAGACATTCAGCAGATATTTGTTGAATGAATGAATGACATTAAGTATTATTTTCCCTGTTGAGTCATAGGTGAGGAAACTGAGGCTCAGAGGCATGACATTACTTTCTAAAGAGGCAGAGCTGGAATTTCTACCCAGGTTGGTCTGACTCTAAAACCAGGGCTGTTTCTAGATGAAAAGGGTGATTTCATATCATCCTTGTTGGCTGTTTACATATTTTCATCAAAACCATCAGAAAATTGGAGGCTGGCTGGGACTTGGAGCAGCTGCTGTGTGTGCATGTGTCCAGGGAGGGCAGGGTTGAGGGGAAACTGTGGGGGAAGCTGAAAAGGACGGGGAGGACCGAGCAGCCAGAGGCTTGAGCCTGATGCAGTCACTGTGGCTTCTAGCCTGTTGGGGGACTTAAGCAAATCTCTCCAGTTTTACAGCCCCCACAATGGCTCATCAAGAACGGGCAGATGATGGCTCTCCTTTCCTTGTTTCATCAGGAGGCTGCAAAGACACACGTGGTGATACAAGTGAACACACTTAGGCAAAATGACAATAGCCCGGTCACCTTGCGTCTTGTACAGAGTCAGGGTATAAAATAAGCACAGAAGGTGAAGATAATGTGGTCACAATTATCTTTGAAAATTGCTTGGGAAGGTACCGCATCCGACGCCAATGCTGTGTCTCTAAGTGAGGACACACAGTCTTCCTGCCACTGTTGGAACCGGCAGCCATTTTCTGAGCATCAGATAAAATTTAAACGTCACACGTGAAGACGCCACTCCTCCTGCCCGTGTTGTATGAACAGTGGGAATTATGATGCACTAGAGGTCCTCAGCATGATGCTGTGCTCACAGTGAGCTCCTGAGACCTGTGAAAAGGGCAGATATGTGGCTTTATCACACCCTCGGGGATGTCTGTATGTGCACAAGAAAATAAAGGACAGAATTACACGTGCTTGTTACTATTTATTTCTCTCTTTAGCTCTCTCTTGATGTGATTAGTTGAAGTTTTGTTAAATTAAATGTTTAAAAGTCCACTTGATGTGAATCTTCACACATGCGCGCGTGCACACGATGACTGTGTGAGGGGAGGCTGCACCTGACTCATACCCGACATTAAAATCCCACTTATATAAGTTCAATAACTTGAGTGGGTTTTTTGTTGTTGTTTTTTGTTTTTGTCATTGTCGTTTCAATACTCTGATTAGCTAAGAGAGGCTGAGTAAGAGATTGAATGTGTATTACCCATTTTCACCAGTGGTGCCTACTATGATGTTATCCGTTATTGCAAAACACAACTGAATACCAACACAATATTCATTGTTACTTGCCCATCAGTGACTCAGAATTTTGTGGTGTTTGGGGATTGTTCTTATTGACATGATGCTGTGTATATTTGAAGTGAAGATAAATCTGTGGCAACCCCAAGTCTACACTGGCTTTTCCTATACAGAACAAAACAAAACAAAACAAAACTTCTCTGGGGTGAGAGGATTTTGATGCTATTGTTACCTATTTGTTCTCCTTAATTAGGGTTATTGATGATTATGACAATTAACCTTGTTCTGCAACCTATTATAAAGAAGTGCAGCCTGTAATCCCCTGGTGACTTTTAGCCCTTGTAGGTAAAGTTTCTGAGTAGCTGAAGATTAAGGGCACAGTCTGATTCTTAGCAAGAGGTACTGACAGTGGAGCGTTTCCTCTCTAATACAAAGCTGTTATGTTAATAATTATTATGTTAATTAACAATAACTAATATAAATCTGCCCACCATTTTCTAGAGCTGCTGTGGGCCATTCCTGTTTCTACAGTGTCACTAAACATTGGTTGAACAAGGCTTGCCAGGCAGTGTCCCCACAGAGCTGTCAAAGCAGGGCTCAGGCCAGCCCCCTACTTCTCCATCAGAGAGGCTGTGTTCACAGATCTATTGCCCAGGGTTCTTCATCCCACCCCAAACATTCAGTTTACAAACCCAGCCAAGGCTACTTTGAGGTAATACTGGTCCTGACTCATACATCTGATATCGAAATCCCAAAGCTTCCAAGAGACAGGTAGGCTAAGAGCCAATGAAACTGAAGCTTCTGAAATGGCAGATGCACCCTATCTAGAACATCTCATCTCCTGTGGCTTTCAGGATTTGGGGTGAAGCTAGGAGGGTGAGCATTGTGGGGGTTCTCTCAAAACCCCCTACATGGTATGCTTTGGGTTTCCCAAAACAAATACAGAAGAAGCAGTGTGTTATTTTGTTTTAAGATAAAATCAACTCAAGCCCATTAGACTGTTACTGCGTCTGATAAATCTGAGCTCCCTGTGACATAAAGCCCATCTGTGCCCTCAATCCCACTGTCATTTAAAGTTAAAATTACTGTGCAGACTTAATGCTACACGTTTCTGTTAAATATAATGTTGCCAGAAGTAATAGATGCTCTGGACATAAACCTAAAATTACATGGATTTTTCAGGCAAGTTATCTTTAATTTAAATTAAAAATAGCCTAAACAGGAGCTTACATAAACCTCAAGTATCAAGACTCTCAGCCCAATGCTAGTTCATCAAAATCTAAATTTATGAGGCACTTAGCATTTGAACATTTTAAACCAGATCAAGTGTGATCTATATTAGAGATAAGCTCCAGAAACCCAAGAATCCCACTCGGCTGATCTTGCTGACTGGAACATTCCACAGGGAAGTCCTCCTCCAAGGGCTGGCAGAGTGAAGTGCTCACGTAATGCCATGTTCCTGGTGGGTCAGATCCCGTGAGGAACGGAGAGTTGTCAACTGCACAGTCAGCTTTTCTGAGTACTTTTGTAACCATCCTGTGTGTCTCCTGAGTGACCAGCTTCTCTGGCCATGTGGACAAAGGAGCCTCTTTCATTTTGTAACCAGTGTTACCACCAGGGAAAACGTGGAAGTGTCCCAAGTGTAACATTCCATCACATGTGGTGAGACCATTCTCCCAGAGCTTGGATCTGCTCCCATTGTGGTTTTCTAAGCAATATCCTTGTTTGAAAAACCCATCTGGTGGCTTCTCAGGAGATCCCACAGGTAGGCTTGTCAGAGTGCAAAGACAGAACAATTAACGCACTTGTTGACTCTCCATAGGCTTGTGGCCCAGGTTTAAAAAAATCTCACTACCTGAGGTGGGAGATGCCTTCAATCCTGGCCAAATTGGTGTGTGTGGGGGAGGGGGGGTTAGAGAATTCCCGTAGAGGAGGTCCTCTTAAGGGACTTGAACATTTCTGAAAATAAGATAATTATGTCTTGTTGGTGAAAGTGCAAATTTGTTAATGTTTGACGTGTTCTTCACACTGCAGCTACGGAGACCCTCTTTACTTGGGCTATGCCAGGAGAAAGGGGTTTTCTGTGATGGAGGATTTGGGGAGCAGGTGACTCAGACAAGTGGAACCCCTGCATAAGTTCCCAGATGATTTTCACAAGGACCCAGGTCAAGGTTCTAGAACCTTAGGCTTTCTGAAACCATTAACGTTCCTTATAGAGGCAAAACATTCTCTTAGATTTATGGTCCTAAATGTTTCACATCATTGATACAAAGAAGGCCTTGAATTTGCCTCATCCTTCCAAGGTCAAGACCATGTTCAAAGTAGAGATACTGGACTGTGAGTTGTGACCATTATGAAGGGACATTCCTTACCACTGAATAAAGATATCACCCACCAAGGCTAGAGACGGAGCAGTTTGACCCGGTCCATGTGCGATGGTTGTGCCTTCTCATATAATGTGAAAATTGGAGCCACTTTTTTCATGAAATATCTTATTACTGTAACCTCTACACGTTAGCAGAGTCTCTTGAAATCCATCAAAATTTTCAGAAGATCTGCCCATTTGAAAACTCTATCATCAGTTTTATTTAAAGATATCAAATCAAATTCTAAATCAGATATAAGGTAGTTGACTTTTGATATCCTTTGCTAAATGTACTTGAAAAACTAGTCAGTTCCTTTAAAAGTTAACATGAAACAGAGAAAGAGGAAGATAATAGGTAGGAAAAAGTAAAAAGCTGATTTCACTTAATGTAGTGTCCTCAAGGTTCATCCATGACGCCGAATACTGCAGAATTTTCTTCTTTTTCTAGGGCTGAATAATGTTCCCTGGTATGTATATACTGCATTTTATTTATTCATCCATCTGTCCGTGGATATTTAGGTTGTTTCCACATCTCTGCTGTTATGGATAATGCCATACAATGAACATGGGAGTACTAATAATTTTTCGAGATCCTGATTTCTAATCTTTTGGATAAATACCCAGAAGTGGGATTGTTGGATCATGTGGTAGTTCTATTTTTTATTTATTTTATTTTATTTTTAGCATTTGATGTTATTTGAGACCACAAAAATCATCCAGTCAGCTATGTTTAATATCTACTCAGATTCACTTTCTGGAAAGTCTGAAGAACCTTAAAAAGTTTCACAGAAACATTCCCTCTAAGAAAGGAATGTTTTATATTTCAAACAGTAAACAAAAGAAATCAAACAACGTTTTTTTTTCTAGATTAGACATTTCTGATCAACATTTGTGGTGAGAAACCACAGGTTTAAATGCTCATGTTTATCGTTCATTTTTATTTATTTATTTATTTATTTTATTTTATTTTGTCAATATACAATGTTGTATATTGACAGCAACCTCCTTTCTGTTCACTTATTGTATCAACTTCAAGGAATTGTAATTGTTGTGTCTTCTTATCCCCCCCCCCAGTTCATTCGTGTATTTATTTATTTATTTATTTATTTTTAGCTCCCACAAATAAGTGAGAACATGTGATATTTCTCTTTCTGTGCCTGACTCGTTTCCACTTAATACAATTCTCTCTGGCCCATCCATGATGCTGCAAATGGCAGTATTTCATTCTTTTTTATGATTCCATTGTGTAGATATACCATTTTCCGTATCCACTCATCTGATGATGGACATTTGTAATGATTCCAACTCTTGGCTATTGTAAATAGTGCTGCAGTGAACATTGGAGAATAGGTATACTTTTGACTTGATGATTTCCATTCCTCTGGGTATATTCCCAGCAGTGGGATAACTGAGTCATATGGTAGATCTATCTGCAGTTGTTTGAGGAACCTCCATACCAGTTTTCATAGAGGTTGCGCCATTTTGCAGTCCCACCAACAACGTATGAGAGTTCCTTTTTCTCCGCAACCTTGCCAGCATTTATCATTCACAGTCTTTTGGATATTAGCCATCCTAACTGGGGTGAGATGGTGTTTCAGGGTGGTTTTGATTTGCATTTCCTGAATGCTGAGTGATGTTGAGCATTTTTTCATGTGTGTGTTGGCCATTAGTATATCTTCCTTTGAGAAATGCCTATTTATCTCTTTTGCCCATTTTTTAATTGGGTTACTTGGTTTTTTGTTGTAAAGTTGTTTCAGTTCCTTGTACATTCTGGATATTAATCCTTTGTCAAATGTATATTTTGCAAATATTTTCTCCCACTCCGTAGTTTATCTTTTAACTCTGTTAATTGTTTCTTTTGCTGTGCAGAAGCTTATTAGTTTGATATAATCCTGTTCTATCCGATTGATCGGTGTGTCAGTTTTTATGCCAGTACCATGCTGTTTTGGTTATTATAGCTTTGTAGTATAGTTTAAAGTCA
>NW_007726504.1:336316-336831 GCF_000696425.1 Galeopterus variegatus
AATTTTGATGGGAATTGCATTGAATTTGTATATCACTTTGGGTAGTATGGACATTTTCACAATGTTGATTCTTCCAATCCAAGAGCATGGAATACCTTTCCATCTTTTTGTGTCCTCTCTAATCTCTCTCAGCAGTGGTTTATAGTTCTCATTATAGAGATTTTTCACTTCCTTGGTTAACTATTCCTAAGTACTTTATTTTGAGGGTGGCTATTGTAAATGGGCAAGCTTTCTTGATTTCTCTTTCTGCATGTTCACTATTGGAAGATAGAAATGCTACTGATTTTTGTGTGTTGGTTCTGTATCCTGCAACTTTGCTGAAATCATTTATCAACTCCAAGAGGATTTTTTTAGAGGCTTTAGGCTGTTCAATATATAGGATCATGTCATCTGCAAACAGGGACAGTTTGACTTCATCTTTTCCAATCTAGATGCCCTTTATTTCCTTCTCTTCTCTGATTGCTCTGGCTAGTACTTCCAACACTATGTTGAATAGGAGTGGTGAGAGTGGGCAT
>NW_007726504.1:337560-338026 GCF_000696425.1 Galeopterus variegatus
TGTGGGATAATTCCAGTTTTTTTGAATTTGTTGAGACTTGATTTGTGACCTAACATGTGATCTATCCTGGAGAATGATCCATGTGCTGATGAGAAGAATGAATATTCTGAGGTTGTTGGATGGAATGTTCTGTAGATATGTGTGAAGTCCAATTGGTCTAGAGTGTTGTTTAGGTCGAGTGTTTCTCTACTGATTCTTTGTCTAGATGATCTGTCCAATATTGACAGTGGGGTGTTCAGGTCCCCTGCTATTATGGTATTAGTGTCTATATCCTTCTTTACTATTTCCTTCTTTACGTCTATTAGAGTTTGCTTTATAAATCAGGCTGCTCCAACTTTGGGTGCATATATATTTATGATTGTTATGTCTTCTTAATGGATCAATCCTTTTATCATTATATAATGGCCCTCATTATCTCTTTTTATGGTTTTTAGTTTAAAGTCTGTTTTGTCAGATATGAGAATAG
>NW_007726504.1:338819-360202 GCF_000696425.1 Galeopterus variegatus
TTATAGGTGATTTGATGCTTCTCTCTTGCAGCTTTTAAGATTCTCTCTTTGTCTTTGAGTTTTGCCAATTTGACTATAACATGTCTTAGAGAAGATCTTTTTGGGTTGGTTATATTTGGGGAGCTTTGAGCTTCCTGAATCTGAAGATCTGTATCTTTTTCTATACCTGGGAAGTTTACTGCCAGTATTTTGTTGAATATGTTTTCAACACAATCTCCTTTTTCCTCCCCTTCTGGAATACCCATGACTCGGATATTTGAGCACTTAAGGTTGTCTGCTATCTCTCTTAAATTTTCTTCAAAGTTTTTAATTCTTTTTTCTTTTCTTTTCTTTTTTTTTTTTTTTTTTTTTCTGCCTGTGTTTGGTCAGCCCATCTTCAAGGTCAGAAGTTCTCTCTTCTGCTTCTGCAAGCCTGATGGTAAAACTCTCTGTTGTGCTTTTATTTCATTGAATGAATTCTTCAGTTCAGCAAGCTCTGCTACATTCTTTTTCAGGGCATTGATTTCCTTGTACATTTCTTCTTTCAGGTCCTATATACTTTTCCTCATTTCATTGTGTTGTCTAGCTGAGTTTTTTTGTATCTCATTTAGTTTCCTTAGAATTATCAGTTGAAATTCCTTGTCAGACATTTCAAGGGCTTCTTGTTATATAGGATCTAGAGCTTGAGAGTTATTACCCTTTAGTGGTGTACTTTCTTGATTTTTCATATTTCTGGTATCTTTCCTTTGATGTTTAGTCATTGTGGCAAGGGATTCCACGGTCCACTGGTTCAACACTATTGTCTGGCTAGGATGCTACTGGGTACGACTGCCTCAGTGTCTGATTGGTTGCCCACTGGTGCCTCAGGTGCATGGTCGCCTTGGGTCTTGGGCCTCTCTGGGGAGGCGCCTCTCTGGGGAGGCGCCTCTCTGGGGAGGCGCCTCTCTGGTGAGCATGCACTCGGCCAGGCTGGGGATGCAGTCTGGTGGTGGTGAGGCCTACGTGCTCAGTCGTATGCTGGCACCATGGGGCATGTGGTCTCCGCGGATCTTGGGCCTCTCTGGCAGGACGCCTCTCTCTATTTTTAATTTTTTGAGGAGCCTCAATATGTTTTTTCATAATGCTATAGCACTTTTCATTCCCATCAATAGTATACAGGGTTCTAATTTTTCTACATCCTTGCAGGTTCTTGTTGTCTTTTGTTTCATAATAAACATTGTGTAGGTGTGAGGTGGTATCACATTGTGGTTCTGATTTGTATTTTCATGATGATTAGTGACACTGAGCATCTTTTCTTGTACCTGCTGGCCATTTGTATGTCTTCTTTGGAGAAATATATATATTCATGTCTTTTGCCCATTTTTACTGGGATTATTAGGTGTTTTTCTATTGAGCTATAGAGGTTCCTTATACATTTTAAATATTAACCCCTTCCATTTTGCTAAATGAAATAAACCAGTCACAGAAGGAAAAAATACTGCATGATTCCATTCGTGAAGTATCTAAAATAGTCAAGTTCATAGAATCAGAGATGACCAGTGGCTGCCAGGGGCTGGGGGAGAGAGAAATGGGGATTTTGCTAATCAACAGGCATCAGGTTGCATTTAAGCAAGATGAGTAAGCTCTAGAGATCTTCTGCACAACATGGTAACCATAGTTAACAGTACTTTACTGTACACTTGAACATTTAAGATGGTAGATCTCATGTTAAGTGTTCTTGCCAAAATAAAATAATGTTTAAAAAAAAAGTGAACCTCAAAAAAAAAATTCATGCTGACAGTAAAAAGTAAAAAGAATGTATTTTGTGGGCAAAGGATGACTGTATTAAAAAAACTTATTGGTAACATCATTTTTTTAAAAGCTGAATGGAAATTGCTTTCTCATGTACTTGTATGTAAATAAACAGTTTCTGTTGCCCAACAAAAAAAGTAAAAGCCTGAGTAGTTGCATTGAAAAATAAGACTCACTTTATTTGGCATAGTGACCATTGGAAATATATCTATATTATTCTCATTGGCCAGATGTATCTGATAACTTCCTGGTTTTCCTTTTAACCCTACTTGGATGGATACCTACATCTAGGCAGGAGAATAACACGGAATCTAACTAGAGATGGTTTTCATTATTCTGCTGAAGCAATTTGCTACTGCAGTAAATTAACACACTTGTCATAGATATGGGCTCTCCGGTGTTTTTGGCATTTTCTTCAGTATTAAACAGAGAATCCATTCCATAAATATTTACTGTACAGTCACTGATGGAGAAGCAGCCCTGAGGGAATCAGGTGAGTTGGAAGAGCCTGTGGGAATCCAGGAGAGAGTGTCTGAAATTTGGTAGAGAGGTCTGGACTGAGGGGGCCATTGACACCTACTTAGTGCCATAGGAGCTTTCTTTTCTGATGTGATAGTCGGTCAATTGACCGATTAACCAAAAAATCAATTGAAGTGGAGAAACATCAAGAAATTATACTTAGATATGTTAAACACTTTATTTTAATTTAAGCTATGAAAATATTAGTTTTTATTTTATTATTAATTTTTTTAACCAATTTTGTGATGGAGGGGAAAAGCCTTTTTTTGAGAGTGCGTATCTGCCAGTTGTACCTCCACATTACCTTCCTGACACAAAGCACACCTATAATGCGAGTTTGAGTCTAGTCTCTTTTTATACATACATATACACACACATAAATGGACACACACACATGTACACACAAGGGTGCTTCAACAAATTTCATGGAAAAATAGAATTAAAAGATAATGTGAATCTTACCGTGAACTTTTTGAAGTACCCTTGTATATATATATATATATGTGTGTGTGTGTGTATGAATGTATATATATATATACACATACATATATATATATATATATATACACATACATATATATATATATGGCAGGAACATAAATGACCGTCGTGAAACAGTCTGGGAGCAGATTATTATGATTATTCCTTATCTTTTACAGTTGTCTTACCCACACCCAATTTGACAGTGGTCTATTTTAGCTACTAGTTAAATTAGTTTTCATGAAAATAACTTTGCTTTTGTTCTCATATTTCATTGATTAACCCAACATATAACCACATATACTCATACGAACTAAAATAACAAGTATCACTGATATCAGTAAGTTGGAGAATGAATACAGTTGACCCTTAATAAGCATGCCCACCTCGACTGATGGGAGCAGGCATCTGTGGGTGATCAGAGAGTGCCCTGCTAGCCCCAAGATCCAGGGTACACAAGTGCCAGGTGGTGTTTTTTTCAAAGGACATGGGTGTCTTAGGCTGATCCAGCTCCACGTGGGGTTTGGCCAAGGGAACGTCTTTGTAGGCAGGGTGTGGGAGTGGCCTGCAGGATGTGCAGAGAAGACAAGGTGAGCCTCTCTTGGGGAGACACCAGCATGGAACAGCAAGAAGGAGAATTGATGAAAGGTGGCCAGAGACACATGAGGAAAACTAGGAAAACATGGTCCAGAGAGGCACTTAGAACCTGTTGCATAATTAGCTCTGTTTCACCTCTTCTCCCAGGCTGACAGTGATTCAAAGTCAGGGATGGTGTCTCATGTACCATCGTATCTCCTCCTTCTGGTCTGTTACCTGGCACTTGGGAAACGTTTAACTAATATTTTTGAATGAATGAAAGTGCATAGTTTTCCCCCCTGAAATTGCTGACAAAGAAGCAGGCATCCTTATGCACATTGGGTCTCTCCCATGGAAATCACAGGTCCGCAAACCGTGGGCCATCTGATCTTGTATGCTCCATGTCTCAGCCCAGTGACAGCATGGGTATAAATTAAGGTCCTTGTTCAACTCATAGCATGTGGTTGGCCACCTGTGCCCAGACAGGCAGCCTGGTGACTCTCAGCTACAGCGGGGCAGGGAAGGTGACAGGTATGATCTTGTTGGACACAGGCACGGTAATGTGAAAGGCAGAAAGCCACAAGTTTTCGTGAATTTGGAGACTTGAACCATCCCATTCTATAGGTCAAAGTCTTGGGTGATTCCCACTGGCCCTTAGCATGGTGACTTCTCTCTGAGGAACACAAAACACTTAGACCGTTAACTTTGGGATATTCAGTGGAGAAGGCAAGTGTCATCATCAGGAGCTTAGAGTTTAAGAACTGTAATGTCATAGTTATCACAGTTAATATAATTTGTTCAGTATCATTATTTAGCAAATGCTGTTAGTGTCTCTGCTCAATCTTCATTCACCACGTAAGCAAATCCTCAGCCTCTTTGTTTCTCTATAAACTCGTGACTGTTGGTCTGTTCTCTGAAAACTGTCATCTCCCTGTGTCACCTTCTATATATGTGACTTGATTTAAGTGAGCGTGGTGTGCTCACTCTCCTTCCCCGGACCTGGGAACGAGAAGCCTGTAGCATAAGTGTCCCTCTCTGCTTCTCCTCGGACAGCTTGGGGATGAACCACGACGATGACCACTCCTCCTGCGCTGGCAGGTCCCACATCATGTCGGGAGAGTGGGTGAAAGGCCGGAACCCCAGTGACCTCTCTTGGTCTTCCTGCAGTCGAGATGACCTTGAAAACTTCCTCAAGTAAGTCCTTGAATCACTCCATACGATCAGTACGATAGAGAGGGCTTCCAGAAGACACAGCCATGGGAGTCCGGCGAGTAGGAGGAGGAGAAATGAATCTCTCTTCACATTCTCAGCCGGCCTAAAGGGGCGGTTGGCACAGAGTCTCCTGTCACTGGCAACAGCGTCCTCCCAAGCATGTGTATGGTGCAATGTTGGGCACCTAGTTGGTGATCATTAAATAATTGTTGATTGGTTGAAATATTAACATCGAAACCCTGTCTTAAAAAGAGCCCCCTTTCATTCCCCTGCATTGAGGTGACCAAGGGGTGCCCCTTGGCTGCTGGAGAATAGAGCATTTCCTGGTTGCCGGGGCAGCTTTGCCTGGTGGGGAGTGAATCTGCCGGGAGGCGGGTGTGCTGACCTCCCTCGTGTGTGGGAAGGGCTGGTCTCACTACCGCTTTCTTCCTGGAATGTGTCAGAGTTCTGTGTGAGAACTGGCCATCCCGTTTCAGACCTTTGTCAAACAGTCTGTCCCCATGGACAGTGCAGGTCCTTTTGTGCCAAGACCTCAGGGCTGGATTTACACATTTGAGGTGTAGACCCTAACTGCTTCACTGCTTAGTCGTGTTAATCCATATACCTTGTGGAGACAGAAGTGAGTCAGTGAGTCAGTGAGTCACACCTGCCTACAGAGCTTTAGGTCCAGTATCACATGAAAGTACCTGCTGAGTTCAGGGTGGACTGGCAAAGGGATCGTCTTGGGTCTTCTTCCATGGTGTTTTCTGTTTTCAGGGAAAGTGTGTAAGTGGTAAACAGGCTCAAAAATGAACTTGCTAGTTTTAATACCATCGACTTCCCACTGAGTATTCATCACAGAATCTTCATAAAAGGTGTAAGCCACTGGATGCTATTTCACTTTACACAGAAGGGCCCGTGCAGCAAGACAGGGAGTCTTCACTGCTCACATACCTGGTGCTGGTCCCCCTGGTAACAAGTGGCATGTGTCTGAGCCCAGGAGACGTGGACCAGCATCAGCCTGGGTGTACTTGTGTGCATGCGACTCTTTCCTCCAAAAATCTTGGCAAGCAGATGGTTTTTTTTTTCCTACCATCTGTCTTTAGGAATTGAAACATAAAGGCATTTAAGTCTTTAAAGTCCAAGAGAGCCACAGCCTCACAGTCCCCAGTTTAGTGTTTGGAAGACAATCTTCTCCTTGTAAGTGAACCTTCCCATCTTGTCGAAGTCCTGAAGTTCTTTGCAGACTGTGCCCCTGGCCAGCTTTCAGCGAGGACAGGAGGTGTAGCCAGGTGAGATGCCAATGCCCAACAAGCCCTCCAAGAGAATCTATGGAGCTTGAAATACGCACTTCGATTTTATTTAAAATAAAATAAAACAGCGCTGACTTGTGCTGTTTCTTTATTCATAACTTTTGCTCAAAGCTGTATTCTAAGAAAATATCATAGTAATCTATCTCAAAAGCATTTTCATCAAAGAAAGCTCTCAGACTCCCCGAGGAAAGTCCATTAGCCTCGTGGGTGTTACTCCCAGGCCCCTCCTGAGCTGCCAAGCTCTCATTGTCTTCAGAACAAAGACCCATATCTGGCCATGTGGAAAAAGAGCAGAAGGAAAAAAAGGAATGATCCATGTGTCTAATGCCTGGGTCCTTTATTCTTAAATAATTTAGAGATACATCATTCTCAGTGACTGAAAAAATCAAAATAAAAACCTAGGCAGTACATTTGTAGGTCATCTTGCCTCTTGGCTGTTTCAGATCGAAAGTCAGCACCTGTTTGTTGGTGACGGACCCCAGGAGCCAGTACGCAGTGCGCCTCCCTCACAAGCTGCCGGGCATGCACTACAGCGCCAATGAACAGTGTCAGATCCTGTTTGGCACCAACGCCACCTTCTGCAGAAACATGGAGGTAGGCAGCCAGGGGGAGGCTGGCTCAGGAAGGAGCACGGGCCCGGCCCAGCCCCCCTTAGCAGCCCTGGCTTCTGCTGGAGGACATGGGTACTCACACTCAACACATGCACACACGCGCACTTGCACAGACACATGCAGGCACTCCCACACACAGTCCCCCACACAGCCAGTTCTGCAGGGTTACTACTGACACCAGTAACCTGATGTTATAACGTGAAAATGGTATGGCACTAGAGAAAAGACTTAACTCATATTTCTTGAAAATGATGTAATGTCACCTGACTTCAGATCCTGCACACAGATAAGGAAGAAAGCTAAAAACTGTCAAATGTTGGAAAGTATTAGATGGAGAAAATTTAACAATTAATAAATTGATTATATGGTGACAGTGATAATAACCCCACTAAACAGTTACCATTTATTGAGCAATGCTCAAGTATTTAGTCCTAAAGATTCCCACATGCATAGTCCCAGTTAGTCTTCACCAAGTTCCCTAGATTCCATCCTCAGTGTGCAGACAATCCGTGTTAAGCAGTCCTTCAAAGTAGCTAGGTTAGCAGATAGTAGAGCAAGAATTTGGTCACCTCAGCACACACATTTTCACCGTGCTACAACAAGCAAGGTCCATGGCAGGGCCAGTTCTCTGGGTGAGGGGTGTCAAGAGGGGCAGGCTGGGATCTGGCGCTTGACAATCGCCATGCCTGTGGCCATCTGCGTAGCAGACAGGAGACCCTGTCCCCAGAGGAAGGCCAGAGCAACACTTGACAGTGGGATTCGGCTAGCAGGGCGGGGCTCACACCATTCTGGGTCAGAGGAAGGACAGAGCAGGGAAAACAGTTGGGGATATGTGGGACTCAGGAGCCACCCAGTGGGCAGTTGGCCAGAGAGAGGGCTGTCCATACTGGGGCTCAGGACAGCATCTAGTTCCAGGGAGGATACATGGATGGCTGGGCTATTTCCTGGAGCAAGAACTTAGGACAGGACCAGTATAAAGCAGCCAGGTGCACAAGGGACTGCCTCCAGAATGAGACCCCAGGACCCCAGTTAGCCTGAACGCCTGGAGGAGAGATGCTGCCTCTGAGTGCTTGCTGTCTAAGTGTGAGGTGGTTCAGGAAATTGGGGTGAAACCTGCAGGTGGATACTGCCTGCCATTGTTTGGGGTGTAGAAAAAGGCAGCACTTCCAAACCAGGATGGTGCCTCCCACAGACTGTTTCCCCAAAGGACATTTATCTATAGTGTTGTCCTGAACCTCCTCTGCTGTACCCCAGGGGGATGTGCTGGCATGGGTGCTTTCCAAACCCGACTGATGGGGAGCTGTCTCCCACTAGGTGCCGTGGCCCCCAGCAGCAGAGTTGGAGGACACCTACATGGGGAGATGTGATGGTCCCCAGGATTGTATTGCCCCCAGCAGCCTGCCACGCGCAGTGCCCAGTACTCACCATCAGCCACCAGTGGCTTGACCATTGAGGCTCTCCTTCATATACACATGCCTGCCAAGGGACACCCTGTTTGCTTGTCCCCAGCCTCCAGTCCCTAAAGTCAATTGATGGCACAGAAATGTCAGGAGCTCGAGAGCAGGCTTTTGGGGGTCCTTTGATGGTGTGGAGATGGTGTGAGACCCCGTGAATGGGTCTCCTGGGGGCCACCAAGCATTCAGGAAAAGCTGAAGGGCCCTGAGCACTGGATTGGAGAAGAACAAAGTGCCCAGCTGAGTCAAGGGACACAAAGAAGCCACTCTGCCCACTGTGGAGTGCTACCAGGGCTGGTGAGGCATCACAGGCCAGGCTGAGCTGGCCCCGTGGAGGTGGGGTTGAGATGGGTGGAAGCTGGAAGAGACAGACTCCTCTCTGAGAGCTGCAGCTCCTTTCTCTTCTAAGAGCCAGGTGGTTGCACACCAGCTGGGTGAGGAGGGACAGGGGAAGGACACACAGGTATTGAGGGCTCACTGTCTCCCAGGCTTGACTGTTTCCTTGCATTCTCACATGAAACCCTGCCTGTAACCCTCAAGGCAGGGGCTTTTAACCCCATTTTAATAGATGAGAAAACAGAGGCTAAGAGAGATTAGGGCCTGGTCACCAAGCCAGAAAGGATGTACCAGAATGCATGCCCAGGTATGTCTATTACCGAGGGAAGAAAGGAAGGTTCCTGTCATTCAAAGACAGACCCCAATAAGGGGGATGGTGTCATGGTATTTTATTTCCTTGTGTTAGCATCTTTTAGTTGAAGGAGGGCAATTAGAGGTAAGTAATGATTAGCTTAGCTACACAGTTCCTTTCTCCCTAGAACCTCAAGATCCAAATATGTACACAGTGAAATATTCCCATTTGTAAGTTACAGTGAAGTTGAACGTTTATTCCTACAGCCCACCAGGAACTGTGAAATATGTTTTCCTTGCTTTTTCTTTGAGAGTTTCACCAGTAATAAAATAGGATAAATTGGCATCTTCCCCCACTAGCTAACAGGAGTGATTACTCAGGGGAGTGAAGAGTGACAGTTACCTTGGCAGCCGCCAGCCTCAACTGGTTGTTGGTGGTTGTCCTGCTCGCAAGGCTCGTGCTGCTTCCTTTAAAGGGGTCTGACAATGAGCTGGCTGTGACTGTTCACACTGGAGAAAGTGTCACACTGATGCTCCTCTGCACTACTGGGGAGGAAGGGGCAGAAGGTTGAGGACCAAGGACTTCAGGCATGCTGCCCTAGGCCTGGGACATGTCATTTGAATCAGATCCAGACCAAGAAGGTGCCACACTCCGGGACTCCAGGGCTCACCAGACCATTGGTTTGCCCCTCTGTGTCTTCGTAGGTCTCTGTTCCAGTTGACATTCAGTGTAGCAGGAGAGCATGGATAAGCTGTCATCATTCCTCTCTTCTTCCCTGTAACGCTGTGTCGTTGGTGCTGGCTCATCCCCACCCCACCCCCTTTCCAGTCCTAGTCCCCATTTGTGCTCCCCTCCACTTTCTCTGTTCCAGCTGTGCTGGCCTTCCCGCTTCTCCTGGAACCCACCAGCCATGCTCCTGGCAGGACACAGCCTGCTTCATGCTGGCTGTTTCCTCTGCCTGGCTGCTCTTCTCTCAGTTATACACATGACTTATTCCTCATCTTTTTTGAGTTTTGCTTTTTGTTTTCAAATGGAACCTTCTCAGTGAAGCCTACGCTGACCACCCTATTAAGAATATAACCTAGTAGCCTCTTCCTGCTCTCCCTTGAAGTACCCACGTCTCCTGATCTACTTTTAGACACTTACCATCTTTTCACATGCTATCTAGTTCACTTGTTTATTATGACTATTGCTTTGATAATCTCCCTCTTCTGGTTATAAACCCTTCAAGGGCAGTAGTCTTTACATTTGCTCACTAGTGTTTCCCAACTTTCTTGAGCAATACCTGGCACATAGTAGGTGCTCAGTAAGTATGTATTGTGCTGGGATCCAGCCTTGACCCTAAAAGCAAATTTGTTAGTGGCTTCACCCAGCTCCTGGTGAATCTGTGGACAGGTTCCAAGTTGAGGAAGAAACCCTTAGAGACCTCTCTGTACAATATATTGACTCTGATTTCACATTTCTCCATCTTCTTCAACAGCATAACACATATGACTTTGTCAAATATCTTATGGGGGGTCCATGCAAGCCTTTCCTGTGGCTTCCTCCCAGGACAAGAAACCATTCAGTGTGGTGCAGGGAGTCTGATAGTGAGTGACTGTGGCTCCTTCCTAGTGATCATCCCTCTTTCTCTATGCCCTAGAGTCCTCATGGTCAAATCTCAGGCTTGGGCAAGTTAATCCTCATAAGGTGCTGAGAAATGGGTCTTTCACAAGTCAGTGCCCAATGAGGTGAACAAGCCAATATGTCCGCTGTTATCCCCTTTCTGGATGACACTGATTCCCATCTGGGGGTGTCTGTACCGATGGGAACCAATCTGTCTGTACATCTCCAAGATCAGCATTTCTCCATGTTGCACTCTTGGGGCTGTGAAAAATTAAGCATTGTCTCAAACTTGTACTCCTCATGCAGCCAGAGACACCTAGACTAATCAGAAAGGTCTTTAATCCAGTGCCATAATTGGTCTGGATATCCATTGTTACTCTGTCATGCCCTTGAGAATTGAAATGGATATCATGTCATAAAATCATCATGGTTCCAAAGCTGCCTTTAAATTTCTTATCCGGACTTATGCTTTTGACAAACATAGAATAACAGGGACCACATTTACTCTCCTACCTGAAACAACTAAAAAAACAGATAAAATATATGAAAGAATGATTTTCAAGACACTCGACATCGAGCAACAAGGATCTCTGATCCTTGAGAGATGTGAAACAGATGAGATGAGCCTCATGGGTATCCCAGCCCACTGCCTAGACCACCTCCAGCTGTAGCACAGGGAAGGGGAATGACAAAGAAGCAGCAGTCTTCCTGATCAAGGAAGAGCTGGCTGTATGGGGAAACTGAGGCAGCCGGAGTCACAAGGCTGAGTGTCACAGAAAAGGGCCGCACAAAGAGACAACTTCAGATATCTGCAGAGAGTCCCCCATGAATTGCCAGCTTAGCCATGAGCACATGTGTGTGAGAAAACTCCCCAAGGCCAGGAAAAGAACTGTCTGAAAGGGTTACAGGAAACAGTCTCTGGAGTTCATGTGGGCATCACATAAAGCACACAGAGGACTTTGCTTCAGTAGCATGGCAAAATTAGCCTTACACTAAATACTGATCTGTTCCCACCTAATGTAGTTGAAAAGCAAGATTTGAAAGGATCAAACTGTTTCCAAGTAATTTAACCAAGTCTTAAAACAAAGCTCAAATGTATTTGTAGAAATGCAAAACTATCTAGTATTCAGTAAAGTAAAACCACAATGTCTGTCATCAAATAAAAAATTTTCACGCATGCAGAGAAGCAAGAAAATATATCCATAACTGGGGGGAGGGGAACAATCAAAATTGACCCAGAAATGACACAGGTGATAGAATTACCTGTGCCAAGGACATTAAAATAATAATTATGACCCTATGCCAGATTCAAGAGGGTGGCAGAAAGATCAAACATGATAAGTACAGGCATGGAAGACACATAAAAGGAACTAAATGGAACTCATAGAAAGGAAAACTACCGTGTCTTGGTGAAAGATACCCTGGGTGGGATTGATGGCAAAGGACATTGTAGAAGAGAAGATCAGTGAACTTGAAGACAAAGCAATCAAAACTATCCAAAACAAAACACAGAGAAAAACTGAGAACAAAAAAAAAAAACAGTATTGGTGAGCTGTGGGACTTCAAGTGGCCTAATAAATACATAACTAACACCTCTGAAGGAGGTGACAGAGAAGGAGGGAGGAACAAAATTATTTGAAGAAATAATGGCTGAAGTATATCTGAATATGATGAAAACAATAAAAGCATAGATCCAAGAAGCTCAATGAACCCCAAGCACAAGAAACATGAAGAAATCTAGACCAACACTCATCACAATCAAATTGTTTTAAAGTAGTGATAAAGAGGAAATCTTAAAAGAGCCAGAGGAAAAAAGAGCATTTCTCATTAGAAACAGTGCAGTGAAAAGACAGTGCAACAACATTTTTAAAGTACGGAAAGAAGAATAATTCTATACCCAGCCAAAATATCTTTCAAAAATAAATGTGCAATGCAGTTTTTCTGTCATACAAAAGCTGAAAAACTTCATCACCAGTAATCCTACACTCTAAGAAATGTTAAAGGAAGTCTTCTGGAAGAAAGAAAATGGTACTAGATGGAAATATGGGTCTTTTCCAAAGAATGAAGAGCCCTGGAAGTGGTAACTACATGGGTAAATATACAATATATTTATACATACTTAATGTTTTTAATTGACCATTGGCCATTTAAACAACTGTTTTACAAAAATAAGAAGAATGTAGCTGTGGTAGATCTCCATGTCCTAATCCCCAGAAGCTGTGAATGTTACCAGCCTGAGATTTCACCAGTGAGGACATGAGGGTCAGGGAGTCTGCAGGTGTGATTAAGTTAAGCATCTTGAAATGAGGAGATATTCCTGGATCATCTGGTTGGACCAATGTACTCAAAAAGTCCCTTGGTAAGACAGAGGCAAGAAATTAGGGTAACAGGATATGGCGATAGAAGCAAGAAGTTAGGGATGCAAGAAGGAGCCATGAGCCAAAGAATTCAGGCAGCCTCTCTACGCTGGGAAAGGCAGGGAAACCGCACAGCCTCCAGAAAGAACCAGCCCTGCTGACACCTTGACTTTAGCCCAGTGAGACTGATTTTGGACTTCTGACCTCCAGAACTAAGATAATTTGTGTTGTTTTAAGCCACTAAGTTTGTGGTAATTTGTTATAGCAGCAGTAGGAAGCTAATACAGGGTTGCTGTAGGAAACTAATATGGTAGTTTAGGGCCCATGATGTGTAAAAATAAGATTTATGACATTCACACAAAGGCCAGAAAAGTAGAAGTGGAAGTATGCCATATATGAGGTGGGATAATATCACATAGAGACAGACTATAAGTTAAAGATGTATAATATCAATTGTAAAGCAACCAATAAATAACAGAGTGATAGCTAATAAGCCAATAAAGAAAATAAAATGTAATTATATGTTGCTTACCCTGTGGTCAAGCACATTGGAAATAGACTATGTAAGGATGGATCGTAAATGTATATTAGTCATTGATACTCCTCCATTCCTCTAAGAAACCGATGGGATTTACATTTCATTAGGGTCCTTGACATGTTCCTTTCAAACATGGGTCTTCTTGAGGTCGCATGGCCACCCTGGATCTCCAGATAGACAGCACCAATTGTCCAGTCTTCACACCTGTAATCACACTAGTGACGTCATAACACCTCAAGACATCTCCATTTATTTCAGAGGGAGCTGTGATGAAAGTGCTCAACAGTATTCTTCAAAGCACTTCTGGCTCCCTTAATAGCAAAAAAACAAGATACTACTTACTAGATGCCATTTAAAAAAAAAAGAAGAAAAACACTCATAGCCAGGAGTTTTCAGGGAATGAATACTGTGAAGGAATTACAACTCAAAAAATCTAAAGGATTTTCTTATCTTAAAAGCCGCATTCGGGGCCGGCCCTGTGGCGCACTCAGGAGAGTGCGGTGCTGGGAGTGCAGCGACGCTCCTGCCGCGGGTTCGGATCCTATATAGGAATGGCAGGTGTGCTCACTGGCTGAGCGTGGTGCGGGTGACACCACACCAAGGGTTGCGATCCCCTTACCGGTCACGAAAAAGACAAAAAAAAAAAAAAGCCGCATTCGTGCATGGGAATCAAACACACCACCCATATTCCCAAGCCTGGGCTCCCCAAAGACTGTGTTGATGATGGTGAAGATACCGAGTGGCTCCTCAGCTGGGAAAAACACTTAGACATCAGTGAGACACCTCTTTGGGGGGGGGGGGGGGAATCTTTGGTCTTAAAATTTTCTGGAACTTTAAGTCTGTTATAGAAAAGAAAATAGTAATGGAATATCACAGAGGTTGGATACTGCCAAGGGAACAGCACCGTGAGACACACCAGTGCTGAGGAGTTCAGCTTTTTCTGGAATACAGAGCATAAAATAAGAAGGAAAGAAACTGGGTATATTTTGAGAAATATAATATATCCACCATATATAATCACCATGACTAGTGGCGGGCATTTTTCATTTTGCTGCTGCCTCTCCTGAGGACTAAAAGCTTATCTGCATAAAGATGAGCCCAGGCTGTCCCCAGGGACAACGTAGAGGCCTCCCTAATCTCAAGGGATCACACTTCTCGTCAGTGCGTCTTTGTGGTTGTACTGAAGCAGGGTGCTCAACTAGGGCCCCTGGATAGATTCCAGAGGATTTGCGAACTGGGATAGGAAAGACATTATGCCTTTATTTTTCGCCAATTTCTAATTGAAGTTGGTATTTCCTTTAATTATGAATGCTGGCAATAAACCACAGTAGTTTCAGCAGTGCCCATGACTGTCACTGCGATTAGGAGTCACAGATATTTTCATACACCATAACACATGTGGCCAACATCTCAAAATATCATTGATACTCCCTAGACTTCAGAATTACAGTGGTTATTAGACCCAGGGCCAGATCTTATTATGTAACATGTTGACAAAGAAACACATACTCATACGTTACTATATTACAAATTTGGCATTTTTGTTTTGTATTTTGAAAACTATATTTCAATGCAATTGTTTCCTTGGTAATCTTATATCTTTTATAATTATACATTAACAAACATACTCTGGGAAGGGGTTCATAGGCTCTTCCAGGTGCTTCTGGGCACAGAAAGGCCAGGCGCTCAGAGCTAGAGAGTGGCCATGGCAGGCAGCGTCTGTCCCACAGCAGCAAGCCCTGGTTCCCTGAGCTGTTGCTCTTCTTGGGGTGGAATTTCAGATGCATAACTTCCTTCTCACTGGACTTTCATGTTTGCTCTTCTTTTGACACTCAGTTCGTAGTTGTTTTAAGACCAATCAAAATTAAAAATCGTTTCCTCACTTCAAGGTGTAAAATACATTGATACAATTGCCTTGGGAGCAGCCTGGGCTTCAGATATTAACCAGGTCGCTGTTTTCTTAAACATTTGTATACTAGAGAACCAAGGAAAATTAAAGTACAGTCCATTTTAATTTTTAGGGCTCTGGAGGCCCCGACACCATCACCATTGAATCTTTCATGTCTGTCTGCAGAATGCTGGTATTGTAAGGCTCAAAGCTGTCTACGGAAATATGAACTACAAAAAAAAAAAAAATATTGGCATCAATAGCTGGCATTTGTTGCAGAAGTTATTGGCAAGTACAGCTGTCTCTTCTTTTAGCCAGTGGTAATGTGATGTTTTTAATTCAATAAAGCATTTTAAGAAAGTCCAAACATAAAAGATATAAACATTGGATGGTAAATATTTATTAGAAAGGGGAAATGAACTTTATGCAATTAGCCCAATCAATCTTTTTTATGATTACAAGTTCCTCCTGTACCCGTCAGCAAAGTCACTGCAAAGGAAAGTCACTATTTAGCAAGACTTTCACGCTATTTAAGCTCAGATATTCTGCCAGGTGAAACAGAGGGTGAGAAGGCCCAGTGTAGGCATTGTCAGCTGCAAGGAAGTATGCACTGCTACTGGAGACAGCAAGAAAGGGGCCAGTTAAGGCAACGTCCTCATGGAGCCCCCACCCCTTTCCAACATGAAAAAGGTGTTTATCTGTCCCTACCACCCGGTACCCAGAGAGTCTCAGTTGAACCGCACAATGTAACGACCACCCATCCCTAAACCCTAGCGGCTTCTCAGTAACACATTCTGCCATCATTGCTCCAAAGCCCACGTGTAGCTGCCACACACAGGAAGGTAGTGCTCTGTAGGGATGTACACTGGCCTTATTAGTTGCTGTGTGCATGGGTGTACCTACATGACACGGCATTTGCAAGCAACTGAGGTGTGTGTATTATGCCTTTATTTATTTTTTGGTGGCTGGCCAATGTAAGGATCCAAACCCTTGACCTTGGTGTTACCAGCACCACACTCTACCGAGTGAGCTAACCAGCCAGCCCTATACTATTTTTTTAGAACATTACTGAGCACAGAAGCTGTAGGCCAATAGTTTCAGAAAAGCAAGAATGTTGAGTGGTCATAGGCATTCGAGAGACTTAGGCATTCTTTTCTACCTAGTGTTCCTCCTCTTCTCTTTCCCACTAACCTCTCATGACTTTTTGGCACAGGTGCAGGTGCCATATGTATCACGCAGATGTGAAGAAGATGGGCTGTCAGTCGAGCTGCCCCAGGGTCTGTCCGGCCTCTACCTCTTGAGCAAGTTACATAGTCTCTCTGTGCCTCAGTCTTCTAATCTGAAAAATGGGAAAATAAATTCTACTTATACATCACAGGGTCGTTACAAGAGTTAAGTAATAGCTGAATTAGAGCACTTAGCCTGTAGCATGCACTTAGTAAGTGTTAGTATCATTTTTCTGTCACCTTGTTTTCTGGAGCCAGTGGGAAAGGAGGAGACAGTGATTAGTTGACAGTTACATTGGCAGGTCCGTTTTTTCTGTGTCTTGCCTTATGCTGTCCTCACCATTCCTCCTAGCTCTCTGGGAGCCTGTAACCCCCAGGGATTGCTCTCCAGCATCCAGTCTCTCTCTCGGCAAACTCCCAGTCCCCAAGCTCCTATCCCATGTCCTGCAGAGGTCTGCCTGTGCATTGTGATAGATAGAAAGATCCCTGTGGTATACATGGAGCTCAGGATATCAAAATTCCACCTGGGAACCCCAAACTCTTTTCTCTGAAGTCAGTCATTTCTAAACTTGGTGGGTCATTAGAGTCTCTTCTAGAGACTGTTAGAAGTTTGTACACCTCACTCCAAATTTTGCATCTTAAAATCTTCAGGGGATGGGTTCCAGATATGTGTCTTTTTATACCGCTGCCCCGGAAATTCTTACACTGAGTCTGGTTTGGAAATTGCTGATCTAAATGAAATCTGTCCCTTTAATGCCAGTGGACCTGGCCAGAGTGGGTGGCTGGCTGAGTCCTGGATCTTGGCCTTGCCCCACTCAGACAGGGCTGTACAGTAGTACGTGGACTTGGACGCCGGGCTGAGGGCCGTCCTGCCTGTCCCGATCTCAGCTTCCTGCCTAGCATCTGTAGCCTCTCTCAGAGCTGTTGGACTTTGGCAGCAGATGACCCTAATTTTCCAGAAGTGTCTGAAAGTCAACAGTTGAGTGCCTTCTCAGAGGGCTCTCCAGACTGTGCAAGCTGTGTGTTCTCTTTCATTTCTTGTCCACCTGCCAGCTGAGTTCCCAGGTCCCATCCTCACCCAGTGGCACCCATCCCCAGCCGGTAGTGGTCTCTGCAACCCTTAGGAACATGTAGTTATAACCAAGCCTGGGACTCAGGAAGCTTTCCAGAAGAGGAACTGGCATGCCGGCTTGGGGGGAGATTCAAACTGCAGTGGTATTTGTGGAAAGTTTGGATTAGTCACTTTTTCATCCAATTCTTTGTGTTTTATTTTATCTCCCTTTTGGCTTATGTTATCAGCAACACATTTTTGAGAGATTTTACATAAGCGTTCCCTTCCATGTTGATTTGAGTTAGAGCTGCTCTCCAAATGCTCCGTGGATGCCCAGTGAGGAAGAGGCAAAAGGATGTCAGAATAACCTTCACAGTCCTGGACAGGCCCCACCTGCTGAAGAGCAGAGGTGAAGGCTGGCATGCGTGGACAGGCGTGTCTTCCTCCTGAGGCACCCCAGCTTCCCCGGATGCTCACAGCACTCCAGGGAAGGAAGCTTGGCATTGGTTTCTTTGTCACACAGCACCTTGAGGAACTGTGAGGCAAAACGTACCAGGAAGGACTTTTGCCAGGCCTTGCTCGTAGTTGTAGTCAGTGAGGTGTCGAAACGCTAGAACCAGAGCTGTTTCCTTTTCCTGGCTGTTTGCAGGGACCAGTAACTTTCCACTGCAGTTTAAGCAGTACCGCTGGGGGCAGGAGTTGGGGGAGTCTGGGCTCCCCCAGACCTGATTTTGTTTGAGTGGCTCTCCCTATATTTGTTCAACCAAAGCCAGAAGCTGCCACTAACCTTTCCAGAGCTGGTAAACATCCTTCCAGATTCCCTGGTTTAACCTGGGGGTCTCAGGGAGATCGCCTGACCTTGCTGCCAGCTCCAGACTTACTCTTCCAGCTGCAGTGCCAAGACCAGTGGCTTCACTTGTTTGGTATGTTTGTATGTATATAGACATGTAGCTGTGTGTGCATTTTGTGTTTGCTTCCCTAGATATCTCCTTTACTCTGGTGAGCTCTGCATTAAGAATTATGTTTTATTACAATACCTGGCTCTTTTGCAGTGGAAGAGCAGCCCTGCCTCCCACATAGTCTCTAGTCTCTGGTCTGCCATTGGCTGGAAGCAGAAGGAGCGTCAATCAGTCACCCTTCTCTTTAGGGTACCTACTGTGCCCTGATTCCATGGGTACAGTGAAATAAATACATCTCCACCTCCAAGCCCGTTCCTTCCACCACCCAATTTTATCATTTTTCTTCGTGGTTAACAGTTTACCTTTAAAAGCTCTTATATCTCAGTTTTTTAATTCCTTCATTACATTTTTGGTCTTCCTCCAGCTAGAAAAGATAAAGAATTGGTGTATATGTCGACAGCTTCCTACTGCTGTTCGCCACCCTTCCTCCTTTCACAGCCTGTTCTCTATCCCACCTCTGCTTTGTCTGGAATCCATCACATGCGTTCTCTCTCCTCTCTAACGTCAATCCCCACGTTGTTTTCAATCAATACTTTGGTCAATGCACACCACTAGTTGTTTTGTCGTGGGTTCTCCAGTCATTTCTTAGTCGGCTGAAGTTCCTCTTCCAGCATTTTCTCCAGAAAAGGATTCCAGTATTTGTATGTCCAGAAATGTTTTTCTGTTGCCTAAATACCTGAGCAACAGGTTAGTTTACATAAACTTCCCGACTCATGTTTTCTGTCTCTCCTGGGTCTTTATCAGCATTGCCCACCGCCCCTGGAGTGCAGCCCTGCGGAGACATTTGCACACAGCCTGATCTCTTTTCCCATTGCCAGTGACTTGATCCCTTTGCCTGGATACCCAAAGGATTTTTTGCTTTATCTTTGAACTCCAGTAACCTCATCAGGACATGCCTCTGGGTTCATTATTTTTTACCATTTTTCCTGGAACGGGGTTTTGCTTTTGAATCTGAGATAGATCTTCTTTTATTTCAAGTTTAGGTCTTGAATTTATATTCAAATACCTTTTCTGTTCTATTATTTTAGTTCTTTCCTTTAAAAGTTTTGTGCTTCTGACCCAGCTGGGGTCCCTTGACCTCTGTAAGTGTTTGCCTTCTCATTGGAAAAGTGGAGAAAGCCCCGTCCTAACTGCCTCCCAGGGCTGTCGTGAGGCTCAGGATGACAGGCGTCAGAGCAGGTTGTCATTCGTAAAGCAGGATAATGCCAGCTATTGATCTAGAAGGCGTCACGGTGATGAGCCTTCGTGTCGTTCACCCCATTGGTCCATTAGTGAAACTGGATCACAAACAGGGTGACTGTTTGGCTTGGGCACACCGAGCTGTACTAGTGTCTGAGCTTGGGCCAGTGACTGCAGTTCCTCTGCTCATTCTCCTTTTCTTTATTTTTAAACTGAACACCACCGTCCTGACTCCTAACACTATAGTTTTATCTTTCTTGTTTTTGAACTTTTATATAGTATCCAGCATTCTAATATACCATAGTTCATCTGTTCTACTGCCAATGGGCATTTGGGTTGTTTCCAGCTTGGAACT
This sequence comes from Galeopterus variegatus, assembly GCF_000696425.1. Taxonomy (NCBI): domain Eukaryota; kingdom Metazoa; phylum Chordata; class Mammalia; order Dermoptera; family Cynocephalidae; genus Galeopterus; species Galeopterus variegatus. The sequence goes on from NW_007726504.1 coordinate 358,520, forward strand.
AATACAAATAGTGTTGCAATGAACATTTTTGACAATGTCTTTGAACCTATACACACACTGATTTTTGGTACATAGTTAGGAGTGGAATTGCTGGGTATTAGAATGTGCATGTCTTTGGCTTTAGTAAATACTACCAAAGTTTTCCAACATTGTTGAACCAACTTAGAATCTTACGATCAGTACACAAGAGTTCCCGTTGCACCACCTCCTTGCTGACACTTGATACTCCCCACCTGTTTTATTCTATCCATTCTGGTAGTTTTGCAGAGGTATCTAATGGTGGTTTTAGTTTGCCTTTCCCTGATGACTGAAAAAACTGAGTATCTTTTGATGTTTTTACTGGCCATTTAAATATCCTCTTTTATGAAGTGTCCGAGTATTTTGCCTATTTCTACTGAGTCTTTTTCTTAATTGAGCTGTAGGAGTTTTTTGTTTTTTAAAAAATATATTCTGGATACAAACACTTGGTTGGTTATACATTACGAATCTCTCCCGTGTATCGCAAATACCTTCTCTCATATTCTTACAGTTGTCTTTGATAAACAGAAGTTCTTAATTTTAATATAGTATAACTCATTCATTTTTTCCTCTATTGGTAGTACTTTTTGTGTTCTGTTTATGAAATCTTTGCCTAACCTCATTCTCCTTTTCTTTGATGATTAGAAAAGTTTAGTGAGAAAGCACTGTCTATAAATTGCATAATAAACTGTTTACACCAGTTCTTCCTCTCTCTCCTGATATGGCCATTATTTCTCCTCATCCCAGGCACTCCTATCCCATAAATTCACCTCCTGGGTCAGCCTTGTCTCATGAGCACGTATCCACACACAGATGCCACACTCTGAGAGAGCTCATAGGTCCAAGTGCACGGAATCAAACATTTAACGAGGTGCAGTCGGTCTTTATAGGAGCAGCTGGTGCCGTGCGTGAGGCTCTCATCTTTTTACCGTTCCGTTGAGAGGTGAACAATAACAGAACATGCAGGCTTTTCTGAACCCAAATGTGTGACATTCACTTGAATCATCATCTTCTTTAAAGGCACAGGTCAGCTCCAACATACTTGAAAAATGAGGAAGAGCAATGGGCTTTTCTTAGCTCTTTTGAAAAGCCCCCTCCAGCTCTGCCTTCCTTCCCTTTTTCTTCTTTATTTTTGTCCTTTCTACTTCTGAACATATTTTGACTTTAGACAGAACAGTCGTGCATCTATTCTATGCAGATGCTTGAGATTACTTGGAAGGGCAGACCTCTAAACTGAGCATGGCACACCCTCTGCGAACCACGCCCTGACCGTCCTGTGCCACGCTGCAGGGGCACCTTGATCTTCACCCTGCCTGAAGTGCACCGCAGGTCCCCGGCCACATCCTGGAGGGTTATGTCTCCCTACTCCTGCTCGGGTCTTTTAGCCATGTTAGGGTTTGGCGTCCTGGAATCACCGTGTCTTTAAAAGATCCTTATGTACATCTGTTTTCAATTTTCAGACCATGAAGTGAGGATTGGGTGCAAATAGTTTATTTGGGAAGTGATCCCAGGAAGCACTGGGAGGGGACCGGGAGGGGAAGGGAAGTCAAGAAAGGTGCACTGATGGCCAGGTGCCTGCCATGGGCAATGGGGTCATCCCACTGGGACCTTTGGAGAGACGTGGGGAATTTGCTTCAGAATCATCCCCCCGCCCAAGCGGCGGGG
>NW_007726504.1:360329-373009 GCF_000696425.1 Galeopterus variegatus
GGGGGGGGGGGGGGGGGGGGGGGGGGGGGGGGGGGGGGGGGGGGTCCTGGGGGGGGGGGGTTATCCAGCTCCTGTCTTCACATTGAGGGCTCTGTCCACTCACAAATTCTTCGGGTCGTGTCTGCCTCAGTGATTCTGATAAATTGTCTCATTCTGAGTACTATGTCCATTGCCAGATTTCCTATTAATATGATTAGGAGTCTATGCTTTTAAATGTCTACTCCTGTTTTAGTGGAATTATTTTAATTGTGTATTTTTGGATATTCCAAAATTCTCTAGGTGAAATGCTATAAGAGATTATGCACAGCTCAGCTGAACTAGGAAGCAGGTGACTGTAGGGGAATGGAGAGTTGCTTGTGGGGGCCCGCGCCCCTCATGGCCCTTTGGTCTCTTGCTTCTAGGCCTCATGTCCGCTGTCTACCCTCCAGCCTCAGCTCCAGAGCTGCTGCTTCCAGGAAGCCCTCTCTGATGAAACTTGGTTAGATCTTTTTCCTGTGTGCTCTGGACAGCCCAGGGGTATCTGCTTCATCCCTCACTACATTAAAAAGAAGGTATCTGTTTGCTAATCACTCCTGGGAGGCAGGTGCTGTTGCTCCCAGCCAGTACCCTGCCCCTGATACCTCCTAGAACCTCAATAGCTGATGCTAGAACTGCTGAACTCAGTCCTATGAGATAAGCCCTCCTAGGAGTAAATGCACAGAATTGTATTTTGCTAAAGGAGCCATTTGAAACAGTGCACCTATTTTTTGGATATCCAAACTCACCACTCTCTCTCTTCCCCAGATGTTTCAAACCCCAAATCCAAAGTGGTTGGGCCACTCCTCCAACCCCAGTTGCAAGCTGGGCACATAGGTGTTCTAGACAGTTATGGTTCCTTCCCTTGTCCTGCAGCATCTGATGTGCGCTGGCCTCTGGTGCCTGGTAGAAGGAGATACATCCTGCAAGACCAAGCTGGACCCTCCCTTGGATGGCACCGAGTGTGGGGCAGACAAGGTAACCCCTGGGCTCCCACTGCCCCCCAGCAGGCAGCCCTACATCTCCTGGGCACTAGGCAACTCTCCTTCTCAGAGGCAGTCTGCACTCTGTGCTCAGGAGCCCCTGAAACATCCCCTGGGCACAGTAGAAATGCCCACGGAGCCCACTCCAGGCTTGAAGGGGTGCTAAATCACCTCACTCCTTTTTCTCATATAAGATATAAGAATCATTTACTTAATATTTTTTTAGATTAACTCCTTTTGTCATATGAGTGAATTTGCTTAAAAGGAAAACTTTCTATCAGTACACTTTAAGTGGGAAAACAGCACCACTTGTCACACAGAAGGCTATTATAAAATGTATTTGGTGAGAACAATGTTATCCAATTCTAGCTAGAGCCTAAGAGAGTGAGACTGATCCTCAAGAATGGTAGTGGTGGGTCAGTGTTAGAAAGGAGAGGTGTTCAGGACCCACAGCCACAGACACCTTCTCCTTTGTGTTATTGCAAGGACTGAGAGAGAGTTGGAAAGGAAGTAATGTTTCACTTTGCTGATGTTATTAGGGATCCCTAAATCACATCTCATGCCCCAGAGTATGTGCCATACACTTGGGAAATTCTGTTTTAGGGGATTGGCTTTCTCTTATCCTCAGAAAGAACTGAGGTCCACTCGTGTGGGGCGGGCTGTGTCACCTCTAAGCACAAACCCACCTCTGAAGTTCAGATCCTCAGAACCAGGAGGTTCTGTCTTCCAGAGAGAAATGCTCACATATAGCAACATTTACTGAAGCTCACATTTCTTCATGGGCCATGTGGATTAATCCTTTTTCTGGGAATTTAGAAAATCCCAACAGAGCACATTCCACATGGAAGTTTAGGGCAAAATCTAAACCCCAGAGGGATATAGGTATCAGGTTGAGTAAGCAAGGAATGTCACTAAACTTAGCAAACACCTCAAATAGTCCACTTCTGTGTCAATTTTGAAAGATCGATTTTTTGGTGGCATGGCGTTCTTGGGCACCAGGGAAATGGCTGTCCTGTGGGTGGCGGGCGAGCGGCTTTGCTGACCTGCTGTGTTTCAGTGGTGCCGCGCGGGGGAGTGTGTCGGCAAGACGCCCATCCCGGAGCACGTGGACGGAGACTGGAGCCCCTGGGGCACCTGGAGCATGTGCAGCCGAACGTGTGGGACGGGAGCCCGCTTCCGGCAGAGGAAATGTGACAACCCCCCGTAAGTGTCCCCTGCCCAGGCATTCCCCAGGGTGCCTCGAGCAGGGCTTCCCAACTGCAGCTGTCATGCAGGGTCTGCCTCCTGCTGAGATTTAGAGAAGGAAAATGAAATCACCCAGGGTCTGCGTGCAGGGCCTTGTGTGTGCCAGGGGCCGACCCGGCTTCAGTCGCATGCTGTGAGAGGACATAGACACCGCCCAGTCCTGTCCTATGGTGGGCAGGCCCCTTTCTTCCTCATGTGCACCCTGGTAGAAAGGTTTCCCAAGACAGCTGGATGACAGCCCCTCTCACTTGTTTCATGGTTTACTTAGTCAAAGGTCATTTGGGGGAAGCCTGTAGACGTTCAGGAAAGAGAGGCCCAACTAGAAATTGGCTGTTAGCTGATTTGGGAGCAGCCTGGCTTAATGGGTCACGAAGTATCTATGGGGTCGGCTGTCTTGTTCATCCAGATATTTTTCATGAGTCCTCTTGGAGCTATTCGGCAGAAAACATTTTTTGGTTTTCTTTCCTCTTTGGTTTCTTTTTGACTATGATGACCCCATAACCCTTCTTGTTCCCCTCTTTGTACATTTGCTCCAGAAAACTCAGGGATAGACTTCTGTGCTCAGTTATAGCAATTCCTTCACCACAGGTTCTCTCTTCTCCTCTCCAAGTTTCCCATTTTCTAATATTTGTGTTAACGCTCTGTTTTATGTCTCGGGTCTCTGCCGCATCATATCCATTTTGAAAATGGGCAAGTTGTAAACCCTGACTGAAAAGAAATGCTTGCTACTTACACTTAAGTCCTGTTGATGAATAATTAGCAAATGCCTCTTGCATTTAAAAACCCTGATGTCCAGGCTGTACCCCAGACCAATTAGTCACGAACCCTGAGGGTGGGACCCAGGAACTGGATGTTTTAAATCTCCCCAGGTGACTCCAGTGGCCAGCTAAGGTTGGGAACCTCCAGATTCTAGGAAAATTTCTGCTCACAGTTTAGTCAGTGGCAAGAACACCTCTTTTTCCAGTAGTGCTTTTAGAACTGGCGTCATGTATTATTGTCATGTTAAAACTTTTCCCTCCAGCACCCAGCAGAGTGCCTGGCACATAGTAGGTGTTTCACCTGTTAGAGATGACTTCTTAATGAAAAGCATAGATGGGTAGATGATTGGAAACCCTTGGTTTCTCCAGACACTTCAAACTGGACCCTTTCTAAACTCTCCTCCCACCCCCTGTCTCCATTCCCAGTAAACAGCACTGCTGTACCCTGCACCGCTCCAGTCCAGGCCCCGGAATCTGCGTGCCATCCTCTCATGCCCGTCCCTCCTCCTCCATGTCTGATTGTGATAAGGACAGCGAATGCAGCAGACCCCTGCCGTGTGCCAGGTTCCCTTGGGCATTTATGTAGTAAATCATTTTTATGTAGCCCTGTGGGAAAAGTGTTCTTTCATCCCCATTGAACAGATAAAAACTGAGTCAGAGAGAAGTTAGGTAACTTGCCCAAGTCCACACTGCTAGGTGGTAGGCCGGGTTTGGAACCCAGTTCTAGAAACCAGAAATCCTAAATCAAGGCGCCAGAAGGGTGGGTTCCTTCATGGCACTCTGAAGGAGAATGTGTCCCTTGCCTCTCTGCTAGCTTCTGGGGGTTGACAGCAGTCTTGGCCCTCCTTGGCTTGTAGGGGCATCACTTCAGTCTCTGCCTCCATTTTTAAGTGTTTTTTCTGTGCGTCTCCTCACCATTTCTTCTCCTAGAAGGACACTTGTCATTGGATTTAGGGCCCACCCCAATCCAGGATGACCTCATCTCAAGATCCTTAACTTAATTATATCTGCTAAGACCCTTTTTCCAAATAAGGCCACATTCCCAGGTTCCAGGTGACATATGTTTGGATGGGCAAAGGGGCAACCATTCAACCTGCTCCAGCCCTGAAGCCTCCTTTCCATTCTTTAGCCACAACGTTCCAACCCCAGGACCTTCATTGATGCTCTTTTCCCTCTACCTGACCTGCCTCTGCCCCTCTTCGGGTTTCAATGCAAATGTCTTCTCCATCCCTGACCCCCTGCTTAAAGTGAGGTGCTGCCTCACTCTCCTACGGAACCCCTTTTAATAAAGGCTATCATGTCCTTGCTCACTTGTTTTTACTTTGTCCTCCCCACTGGCCTTCAAGCTCCACGAGCATCTGGGATGGGCCACACCTGTTTGGGCGCTTTCCTCCCCTCCCTGCCTACAGCAGTGCAGCCACTCCGAAAAATGTGCTGACTGCCTTCCCACCCAGCACATGCTTGCCCAAGAAAAGCAACCGTTCTGCAATGCAGTGCCCCAAAACACATCCCTGGTACCATTTTTCCCTCTAAGACACAAAGGTTGTTATCAATTATTAGGCCAAAAAAGCAGATCACCAAGTAGGTCTCCTTTCCTTGGATCCCCTCACCCCACTGAGACCCAGATGCTAGGAACAGCCACGTGAGGACCATCTGTCGCCCATGCCTGCCCTTCTCCAGCGAGGCTGGAGCACATGGCCAGGGGTGTTCAGCATTGTCTCAAGAACAAGCTTCAACACGTAGCCCAGCCTCACTTGTCCTGACTGAGAGAAACAATATGTTTTTGCTCCCACAATATTTACGCCTTTGTAGCCTGTCCGATCTTTCTCAGTGACAGTGTAGCTCGATTTCCTGTCCTGAACAGAAACGGCATGCTCTTTTCTCCTTTGTCATTTTCTACAAAGTTTCTCACCTTCATGGAACCAGCCCAGGTGGATGGGAAGAGACGGGGCAGGCTGTGGGCAGGGAATGAACAGCAGTCTCGGCTGCTTCCCGAGGAGGTGCAGGATGCTGACGGTATTTCACAAAGTCCAGCTTGCTTTTGCAGAATGGCTCGATGTGGTGATTGTTACACAACACAGCTGATCGAGGCCTCAGAGCCAAGCTCTGACCAAAACAACGTCCTCTCCTTGTCTCACTCCTTAAATCACCAGGCTCGCTGCCTTGAGATTTCACAAGGATGTCCACATCTCACTGCTATGTACGTCTCGGGCTTGGAATGCTCCCACGGCCCTCGCCCCGCCCCCTTCTCTCTATATTTCTGGCTGCGTTCCCCATCTTCTGCAGCTGGTTTATTCACTGTCCAAAAATATTGGCAACAGTCCTTGCCCTTTTTTTCTCTAGTCTTGGTCTTCACAGCTATTGGAATTTTTATTTTCTGCCAGTTGACATTGAGGCCCTCAGGAACGTTTGTGCTTTTAAACCAGCTTCCTAGCTCATGCTTTCCTGCCATAATTTGTGTCACTGCAGGAGTTACACCTAGACTACAGGGTAGAAAATTTATCTCTAATTTGAATCCCGGCACTCCATTGAAGGCTTGGGTGTTGGGAAGGGCTAGGGAGGAAGAAGGGGAGAAGGTTCAGACATGCTCGTGTGAAAAGTCAGCTCCGTCCCCATGGGTGCAGGATAGGAAGGCAAGTGGACTGCAGAACTGGGGTGTGGCAGGGTAACTGCACAGCATGGCCCCACAAGCACCAGAAAGGGAAAGGGAAGCTGCTGGCCTGCTGTGATCTGTGGGAGGATGGGTGGAATGAGGTTATATGCCTGTAATTGGTTTTTGCTTCCACAGTGAAACCCCATATATGTGCTTTTTAATGCGCCAGTGACCTGGCCTTCACATGGGTAGTTTTTAAAAACCCAAGTCTTCTACATTTAAGCATAAATTACATGTGTTCCTTGGATACCTTTCAGAATAGGCCTTAAAACTAGGACATTCACGACCCTGAAGGAGCATGAGCAGCCTGGCCCCACTTCTGGAACCCTACAGTATTGCCCTCCCAGCTGGTCGGAGCTCATAGAGCTGGGGAGGCTGGGGCTGACGCTCTCTGCTGGACTGGTGGTGTCTCTGGGTGCTAAGCGGGTTTGTACTGCTCTTGTGACTTTATCTTCTGATCCATCTTCATTTAATAGAGTGAAATACAAAATAGAGGAATTGCCATTCAGCGGGCATCCTCCTCTTCCAGCCTGCCTCGATTCTGCACGCCTACCCACTCCCCAGCAGGGGCAGACCTGCCGCTGCATGACCTTGTCCTTCTCAGCACACCTTTGCTGCTGCTGCATCTGCCTGAGGCACTGCACACCCCGCCCCAGAAGGGGTTTGAGGAGGATTTGGGGTGGAGCTCACCTTTCTCTGCACACCTTCAGTTTCTCACCAAAGCCTGTCTACCTTATTCTTTTCCTTGGTTTTAAACCTATTTATGAAGGTGGAAAAGCCCATCTCCCTGCACAGTGTTGCTTATCAGGGGCGAGCACGTGTTGGGGCACACATGCCAGGTGCATGGCCACGCAGTGGGAGGGGAGCCGCCGGCTTCTAGTGCACATGTGTGACCATGTGACAGCTCACCAGCTCTGCAGAGTGGCCCTGCCTTTTTCACTGCCATGAGCCGTGGTCAGGTTCCACCTGCTCCACAGCCTTGCTGACACATGATGTTATCAGTCTCCTCCCTTGGGCCATTCTGGTGGGTGCATGGCAGTATCTTGTTGAGGTTTTAACTTGTACTTCATCAGTAGTGAGGCTGAGCATCTGTTTATGTCCTCATTTGCCATTTGGAGATCCTTCTCTTGTGAAGTGCCAGTTCAGGCCCTTTGGTTTATATCTAGGCTTGTACTTTATTCATGTTTAGAAAGTCCTAGAAATTGGCAGTTGATATTAGAGGTGCATCTTTAAACACCACCACATCCACATGATGGTGTCAGTGAGACAGCCTGTGCTTTCTGGCCTCTCAATGGCCAAGGGGCAGCCCTGTCCCCGAAGCAGGGCTCCTGTTCTGCTGCCCCCAGGAGCTCTTGTGCACTGTGTTTCTTATCTCTACCTCTTCCTCACCAGCCAAGCAGATTTAACTTTTCAGAGCTTCAGTTTCCTCGACGCAGTCAGGAGCCCTTTTGATTCCTTGTGCAGACTTAATGAGATGATTTTGAATGGTTTGCAAAGCATGGTTCCTCCCAGAGGCCTCGCAGAGCCTGGAGCCAGTGCCTTCTAGCACTCATGTGAAAGGCTGAGTGAAGGACACAGACCTTCCTTGAGCTCTCAGAAAGGGATGACTCGACTGTGCCATGAATTCTACGATTTTAATTGTCCTTCATTTTGGCCATATCAAGCTTGGTTGCTGTTATTTTAGTCTTTGTAGATGTGTTTTGTTTTTTTATCCAGCCCTCTGCTCCTCAGACATTGCGAGTGTCACCTCTCCACTTGTACCATGCAGATTTAGCCTCTCCTGGCCCCAGTGCAGCATCTCCTAAAGCCCCTGTGTCTACACAACTCACACTGGCAAAGTTGGTCCCCTCCTTAGACTCTTCCCACAGAACTTCTGTCAGGAAGCCATTTATGGAGCTCTCTGCCAGACACACCTCCCCTGCAAAGATTCTCCTCTGTCTTCTCTGTGCCATGGGTGGTGACTCTGTTGTCTCCAGATCTGTGTCCATGCAGGAGGCCTTCACGATGGCACGGTCACTCTAGCTGACCTGTATTATAGAGATAGTAGTGAATAGTGAGGGACCACATGCAGTCCTGCCACATATCAATACTGGGATTATTTGGATAGTGAATCTGGCTGCTGGTGGATTGTTTCTCCCGTTTCCTCATGTTATTCAAAATAGTGACTCAAAGAAAACTGAAAACCAATCAGTTCTTTTTGGTCATATTTTTTTGAACAGGGAAAGTTTAATGAAAATCATTAGCTATAACAGGGATTAGAGTAATGGGGAATTAGCTACTAAGAGGCAAAACAAACTCTAAAGAATACAGGAAAAGCAGATCCAGGAGCAGCCAGTGTCCTCAGGTCTGAGGCAGAATACCCAGGAATGAACACATCTGGATGAGGCCAACCCCACCACACCACCAGCGCTGAAATTCCTTGGACCTTTTTGGAGAGAGTACTACTAGGGCCTGCTGGATGAGAGAGTTTTGTGGAGGTCCTGTGCTGGTAGATATCTCAAGGAAAGGTATCCATGGGAGAGACTGCATTTCAAATCAGGATGGGAATCTGCCCAAAGTGTTGGTGTGCTTGGAACCGGCCCTCTGGGGTGCAGGAGGATGCTGCCAACAGGGAGGTGGCATGTGTCACAGGCCACTACAGGAGCATGCTAAGAGAAATCCCATACTAGGACCAGGGATAAAAAAGCCTGTTCCTCCTCCAGTGTCTGTATAGTACCTTGTACTTACAAGGTTTAGCACCATGCCTGCTTGACTGGAGATCTTTAATTCTCCATATGGCTTCAAATTATATCTGGTATTCTTTCATTTGAACTCAGAGGATTCTCTTTGGCATTTCTTGTAATACAGGTCTAGTTGTAGCAAACTTTCTCAATTTTTGTTTATCTGGGAATGTCTTAATTTCCTCATTTTTGAAGGACAGTTTTGCAGATATAGAATTCTTGGCTGACAGTTTTGTTCTTTGAGCACTTTTAATATATGAGGGGTCTTCAAAAATCTTTTATTTGGGGCCGGCCTGCTGGCGCACTGGAGAGTGCGCTGTCTGGGAGCGTGGCGGCACTCTCACCGAGGGTTCGGATCCCATGTGGAGACCGGTTCCCGCTCACTGGCTGAGCGTGGTGCGGGCGCAACACCGAGGGTTGCGATCCCGTTGCTGGTCCCTGGTGCGGGCGCGACACTGAGGGTTGCAATCCCGTTACCGGTCAGTAAAAAAGACAAAAAGGAAAAAAAAAATCTTTTATTTGATTTTCCACTAACTTTTTGAAGTACCATCATATCAGCCCACTAACTTTTGGCTTCTAAGGTTTCTGGTGAGATCAGCTGATAATCTTATTGAAGATCCCTTGTATGAGACAAGTCATTTCTTTCCTGGTGCTTTCAAGAGTCTCTCTTTGTCTTTGATAATTTAATTATAATATGTCTGAATGCAGGTCCCTGTATGTTTATCCTACTTGGAGTTTGTTGAGCTTCTTGGATTTGTAGACTCATGTCTTTATTCACATTTAGGAATTTTTCAGCCACTATTTCTTCAAATACTCTCCCTACCCCTTTCTCTCTCTTTTTCTTTCTGGGGTTCCATAATATGTACATCAGTCCCCTTGATGGTGTCCCACTGGTCCTCAGTGTTTGCTTTTCCTTTTTTTTTGCTTCTCAGACTTGATGATTTTAATTGTCCTGTGTTCCAGTTTGCTGATTCATTCTTCTGTCTGCCAAAATCTACTTTGAACTCATCTGGTGGATTTTTCATTTCAGTTATTTTACTTTTCACTCCAAAATTAATTTATTTCCTTTTTATAATTTCTGTCTTGTTATTTTCATTTAGATCATACATCATCTTCCTGTCTTTGTCTATGTCTTCCTTTATCTCTTAGGCATCTTTGTAACAGTTGTCTTAAAGTCTTTGTCTAGTAAGTCCAACATCTGGGTTTCCTCAGGGAAAGGTTCTGCCTGTATATTTTGTTCCTTTGAATGAAGCACACATTACTGTTTCTTTGTGTGCTTTGTGATATTTTTGTTGAAAATTAGATATTTGAATCTTATAAAGCGGTAACTCTGGAAACAGATACTCCCGTTTCCCCAGGGTTTGCAATTTGTTTTGTTTTGGTTTGGGTTTTTGTGGTTCAGTGGTATCTTTGTGTCTGGGAACAACCTGAAGTCAAAGCTTAATGTCTTCTCAGATCTTTTCTGAGCCTGCATCTTTTCCTGGTCATAGCTAGTGGCTTTCTAAATTCTCCTGGATATTGCAGTTACTTTTAAATGACTTAGTCCTTAAATGTCTGGCTCCTAAAAGTGGAAAAAGGAGAAAAAAAGTGCTGCTCCTTGAAATTTCCTGGAAGCCACTTCAACTGGTGGGGGTTGCAACAACATTGGCCAGCCTCTGTGTCTGCACCTCAGTGATCAAAAGCAGCAATCAACAGTCAATACACAGAACCTGGATATTTGTAGGATAAGGTCCTTATTGCCCACCCTGGCTCCAGCAAGCTGCTTCAGAAGCATGGGCATGACTGCCTGCTATGGGGCAGGGGGTGGAAGACAGATAGTTGCTGCTACCACACTAAAGAATGAAACTGACAGGGCTGGCCAGTTAGTTCAGCTGGTTAGAGTGCAGCCTTGCAACACCAAAGTCAAGGGTTCGGTTCCCTGTACTGGCCAGCCACCAAAAATAAAATAAAATAAGAATGAAACTGACCAAAACTAACTTCAATTTACCAGCCAAGTTTTCCCCTGGAAGCTGGAAGCTTTCAAATAGGCTTCAGAGTTTCAAAATAGTTACTTCAGACAGTTTTTGCCAGTATAATTGTTTTCTAGGTGGAGAGATGGATTCCTGGTGCTTCTTACTCTGCAATCTTCCCTGACATCACTGTCTCTCTTGGTCATTTTAAGACAAGCTCTGATAATAAATATCAATTCAGTTTAACTACAGCTTTTTGAAGACTATCCTATGTAAGGGTATCCTCTCTTCTGGAGGCTGCAAAGGAATCGGAGGAAGACAGGAACCCAGCTCATCATGTCGCAAGGTTGATGGTAAACAGCATAGCAGAAACCCAAACAAGATGAGGAAAGGCTCAGGAAGGAAAGGAAAAAAGGCTTTAGTGTGGAGGTGGCCTCAAGGATGGGCAGGGGTTAGGGGGTGGGAGGTGGGGATGATGGGGCAGTGAGCCAGCAAGAAGGCTGAAAGGAAACTTGCCTATGGGAGAAGGTTTGGACAGGGAGAAGAAACAGGATGAACAGAGATCTGTAGGGAGAGACGCTGAAGCACATGTGGGATCCTATGGGCTGCCACCGCCACATCTCCCAGATCCAGGAGTTCTCCTATGTCACATCTTGTCTCCTCTCTGCCTACCCCATCCAGTATAAAGGTAGTTGGTGTATATGGGTCAGTCAGATACAAATTGGGAGAAATCAATTGGTGGAAGTGGATGAAACTGAAGGCAAAGTGAAGCTCAATGACCATTCAGGAAGTTAATTACATGCCACGTACAAGTCACAGCCCACACCTTAAGGTATACAGGAAACCTAGCTTCCTTTATTCTTCTAGAAACCAACCTAATCTGTACTTTCGAACTCCATCCCAGTCCCTGCTGGGTTCCTAATCACTTCAGTTTTTGCCCCACTTTCCCTGAGTCTGTGTCCAAGTTTTATGAAGATGCGTCAGGTCCTGTGACATCTGGGGTATTCATTTCCTAGGGCCCCATAACAGCACCACAGATTGGGTGGCTTAACCAACAGAAATGTTTTGTCTCACAGTTCTGGAGGCTGGAAGGGCAAGGGCAAGATGCTGGCACGGTTGGTTCCTCCTGATGGCTGTGAGGGAGAATCTGTTCCGTGCCTCTCTCCTAGCTTCTGGTGGCTTGCTGACAGTGTTTGGCATTCCTTTGGGTATAGAAGCATCATCCCGGTCTCTGCTCTCATCTTCTTATGGTGTTCTCCCTGTGTGTGTATATCTCCAGGTATCCTCTTTTTTTTTAAGATACCAGTCATATTGGATTAGGGGCTCACCCTGCTCTAGTATGACCTCATTTTAACTAATTACATCTGCAATGGCCCTATTTCCAAATAAGGTCACATTCTGAGGTGCTGGGGGTTAGGACATGAAGTGGGGACAATTCAGTTTGTAACATCTTGACATTCAGGATCTGTTACATCACTCATCTCTTCTCTGGTCCCAGTGATGGCAGCTCACCTGTTGCCTTGGAGACATCTCTCCTGTTGACCCATGTGGCTCTGCAGGGGCAGCCTCTCTCTGCTCCTGCACACTGGGCTTTGTGGCACATTAAGAACCCATTCATTCTGCTTGCACCAATGCCTGGGCTCGGGTTCTTGGGGAGGCTGTTGGAGGTACCATCTACTCAAACACGCTGTACGATCATTTCTCTGAGATCCAGCTGCCTTCCTCGTGTTCCAGGCAGAAAACAGAACACTGGGGTCCTCTGTTCTCATATGCCATGAAAATTCTAGAGGTTTAGCCATTTCCTAACTTGGGCCTAATGTAGAGACCAGGACTCAGGGCCCCTCTATGTGACCCCAGTGTATAATCTCCCCAGGCCTCCTCCACTCCCAGGGGAGGGAATTGTTTTCTGGTGTGTATGAGGCAGACAGAGCAGTATGAAGGGAGCCTTTCCTTCTACTCAGGATGTTTTCTCCAAGGTGTTCGTGTAATCCAGGAGCTGGCAGACTATGGTCCATGGACCAACGCTGGCTCCCCACCTGGTTTTTTTTTTTTTTTTTTTTTTTTTTTTTTTTTTTTTTTTGTAGTTAGACTAGCTAAGGGTTTGTTATTTATTTTTTCTAAAATCCAATCATATTATTATTCTTTCTATGGTTTTCCTGTTTATTATTTGATTTATTTCTGTTCTGAGTTTTATTTTCTTTTCTCTTCTAATTTTGGGTTTAGTTTGCTAATTTTGAGTTTATTTTTCTGGTTCCTTGAGGCATAATGTTAAACAATCTATTTGATATCCTTATTCTTTTTTTTTTCCTTTTTGTCTTTTTTTGTGACCAGTAACGGGATCGCAACCCTTGGTGTCG
>NW_007726504.1:373072-459810 GCF_000696425.1 Galeopterus variegatus
CTTGGTGTCGCGCCCGCACCGCGCTCAACCAGTGAGTGGACCGGTCTCTATATGGAATCCGAACCCTCGCTGGGAGTGCCGCCGCGCTCCCAAGCGCAGCACTCTACCGAGTGCACCACCGGGCCAGCCCTCTTTATTCTTTTTTAATGTATGCATTTATTGCTATAAACTTTCCTCTTAGAATTATTTTTACTGCATTCCATAGTGTGGTATAATCCTGCTGACAATGCCAATTGTAGAGCTAGAGCTAGGGTCTGGAGATCAAAGACCCCTCCCCACCTGGTTTTGCAAATAGAGTTTTATTGGAATGGCCACACCATTCTTTCACACATATCTCTGGCTGCTTTTGTGCTCCAGCAGCAGCATTGAGTAGTCAGCATGGACTGTAGGCCCATAAAACCAAAAATATTCCCTATCTGGTCCTTTACAGAAAAAGTTTGTGGACTCCTGGTGTAGACTTTTCTGACATAAAAGCCTGAAGACTTCCACCACTTTCTGCCATTGTCTCTCCCATAAAGCAATGACCGCAGAAAAGCCTTGCCCTCTACATGAAAAATAGCGAGGGAGAAAATGAAATAAATATTCATAATGAAGTGGTTAATGTGTCAAAAATGAGATCCTGCCAACAGGTGTGTGCAATTTGTAAAAACTCATGGAGCAGAACAGTGTGGTTTGTGTCCTTTTCTCTCATGTGCTGAATTTCATTAGGAAGTATGGCGGGGAGAGAAGTCGTACTCCATCATGATGATCTTGGCATCGTGGAGGAGAACGGAACCACTGAGGTTGCCCTGTCAGAGTCCTCCAAGGATGCCTGGGGCCCTGTGGAAGCGTGGGGCAGGGCCACGCTTCGGCCGGGCAGGCCACCGTCCTGCTGCTCTGTCCTGATGCCCCTCACACCCGTGTACTTGGCCAGTGAACACAGCCTGAGTCTCCAAACAGCTTAAAACCCCAGTCTAAGCACAGAGAGTCTAGGACTCAAGACCACAGCCCTGACCATGTGTGGCCTCACGCCCAGGTAAAGGTGGGACAGTGGGGATCTAACTGGTCCCTACCGAAAGCCCATGAGCAAGTGAATTAATCATCCTGATTCTTTTCTTATAATGTATTTATTTACTTATCCTGAAACTTAGTGACCTCCCAGGTATAACTAGGAGAAGATCAAACACACACACACACACACACTCCCTACCTAAAAATTACCCTTGGGGTTTTCAGTGTTACACATGGCCAAATTTTAAGTTCGCGTGAAAGACACAATTTTTTGATCTTGCTGAACTGATACTCCCTGTATCCTATTTCCAGATGATCTTGATTTACCATTCTTGGATTCATTTCTCTGATGGCTCAGTTAAACATGCTGTCAGTGTGGCTCTGGGCTTGCCGAGATGTGGTCTGTAAGAGCAGAAGGGGTTGCTTTGGAAACCTTGCCCCGCCCTCTCCTCCACATAGGAGCACCGCTGCTGTTTCCACAGCCCCATCTGGTTAACGCAGGCCTTCTCCTTCCTTCCAGCCCTGGGCCTGGAGGCACACACTGCCTGGGAGCCAGCGTGGAGCATGCGGTCTGCGAGAACCTGCCCTGCCCCAAGGGTCTGCCCAGTTTCCGGGACCAGCAGTGCCAGGCGCACGGCCGGCTGAGTGGCAAGAAGAAGGGCCTGCTGACAGCAGTGGTGGTTGATGGTAAAGGCACACGGCATGTCCCTTCACAGTGGCCTCTCTCCCCCAAGAATCACACATAGGGAAATCCACAGGGTAACCCCTCCCAAATCCATCCAACAGGATGTTCCATCATCTGTCCAAGAAGCTGTGGCCCCACTTCATGAACATGGGGTTGAACTTGAACTACCCAACTCTCTGAGATCTCCCCAAAGCAGCAGTGGAGGCAGGCAGCAGGCCAGATTTGCCCCATTTGCAGTGAGGTGGGTGTGCTGGCACGCATGGTGCTAGGGACTCAGGACAGACTTCGAGAGGAGCGAGGTGCTACAGGAGCAGGGGGATCGCTGTCGTGTGGGTGCTTTCCTGCAGCTCATTTTGGATTGGCTCTTCCTCCTTGACCTGGGGCATCGGAAAATTTTGAGAAGAGTTTACAACTTGGGGAAGATGATAAAAAGCACAGGTCATATTTTCTTGCCAAGAGCTTTCTCCTAAATCTGCCCCAGTGGGTCGCTGCAAGCATTTCCAATGACTGATAAAATGCTAGGTGGGTAGCATGTCTGTGTACATTTGTGATGTCTGTTTATTGTAGATGAGGACACCCCAGGGCCTCCTTCAGGGTTTTTTCTACCTACAGCTGTTTCTTTTCAGGAAATGAGACTTCATATTGTAATGACAACAGCATGGTCCCATTTATCAGGCATACCATGTGCCAGGCATGAGTTAGCTCTACATACATCCTCTCATATAACATGCAAAACAAGCTTTGCAGAAGATGAGAGTTGATGGGTCCCATGACATGTCTAAGCTTCTGTGGCTGACAAGAGGGAAGGGAAGGAGCTGACCCCAGTTCCAGAGGTTTTAGTTTGACTCACAGAAAGTTACCAGCTTTCAACTGGCTACCACTACTTGAGGAAGACAGAAAGCATGACATCGTGGGTGTAGAGTGAGGGCACTTTAAGAGGAAGTAAAGCAACTGGGCCTGGTTTTCAGACAGCCTCTAAAGTGTTCTGCAGAAGAATGACATTCTGGTGCCAGGTCTGAGGTTTCTTCCCTGTGATGGGAAGGACCTTTGAAAGCTACATTCTGTGGTCTGCTGTTCCAAGTTCATGTGTGCATAGTTGTGCGAGGGTAGGCCCAGGCGTCGCTGGGAACAGTGGCCTCAGATCCGCAATCTTAGCCCAGCAACCTGACTCATCGGCTTTGAGCTGATGTAAAGTTATGTGTGATGTTCTGAATTGTAGTAGATAATACCAACCCACTCAGCTGTGGGCTCATTTTAAAGTACTGGGGAGCTCCTCGGATATTTTTCTTTTTTAAAAAGGACACCACGTTTGGGAGCTGTGTAATTGTAGCTGCACTGTCACTTAGCCAGCAGAATTCAAGAGAAACACAGCCTTTGTACCCTCAACTTTCCCTACAGATGAGGAGGAGAGGAGACCCGCCCTCCAAAAAGGATGAGGGCAGCTGGGGCATGCGCTTGCACACGGGCCCTCGCCTCTCTCTGCCGAGCCTTTAATCGGATGCAGGAGGAGACCAGAGGCGTCCAGCTGTGTCGGGCACATTCCCTAATCAGGAGCGGGATCGCACAGTGGCCAGTTCTGATGAGAAGCAGCCCTGTTTCCGAACCTTCAGCCATCTCCAGAACACCAGATAAGGACGCTTTTGGGCTTCTTTCCTGTTCTCTCCCAAATTGCAGGAGCAGGAAGAGGTCAGGTCTGAGACAGACTAGCCCGTCTCCATTTCCACTCAGCTGTGTGCACGAGGTTGTTATTCTTTCCTTAGTTGCTTGCTTCAGTTTTAAATGCTCCTGCCTCATTTACTCAGTGCAGAAATCCCTCTTAAATATCTCTTTTTCCACACATTTCTCCAAGTCCAGATTAAACTTTTGTTTTCCTTCTGACCACTTTTGGATGGCTGAGCTCTTCAGTTCCCTTATCATCACAGCGGTGAAGACAGGTCTGCCCAGATCCTCCTTCCAGAAGCCTCACAGTGAGGACACTGAGGGCACTCACTGAGTTCAGAATGTGTCTTTTCTCCCACCTGCTTTTTGTTTCTTTTTGCCCGAGTAGTAAATAATTATAGCTAGAGTGCCCGCACCTTTGATCTGAAAAGTGCAACCATCTAAGGACAGATAATGGGCGAGAAGTATTTTGCCTTTGAAGGAGAGACTCTGGGTTTGGGGCTTTGCAAGAATAGTTCCACACATCCTCCTCTGGGGTGGAATTGTCATGACTTCTTGTATATTTGGTTTCGTGTCTCTCTCAAATATAAACAGAAGCCAGCAGCTTTGAAAGGAGCATTTCACAAGAATAAAAACAAAATAATAAATGGCTAATTCAGAAGGCCGGGGGAGAATACAGATTATAAGTGTTCCTCTCAAAACTCAGTTTCTAAAAGGCACAATTCTAGCTCAGCCGTGATAGGAGCGATTCCTGTGGTTGGGCTCTGGGCTCCTCTGAAGCCCATTATGACTGCCCTATTCATAGCATTGCTATCGCTGCGGAATTCTTTGGCAATTGACACACAGTTCAAGAAAGGGGAAGCTATATATTTTTTTCTTTAAAAAAAAAAAAAAAAAAAAAAAAATTCTTGCAGGGGTAGATTTTCCAAGGGAGAACTCAGGACCACAAATCCATACCACCTCCAAAAGAAGACAAAGACTCTCCTTAGAAAATATTTCTAAGTGGAAAAGCCTTTAGACAGAAACCCATTGGGATGGCCACTTGCCAAACCCACCCCATTTCTGCTTTCCCCATGGAATCTCATTGAAGTGGAAACCTTCAAGAGTTCAGTCCTCTCTGCCCAGGCCAGCAGGCCACGTGCCCACTGAAGTGTCGGAGGCCTTGGCGAAGGCCGTGTCTGGACGTGGCTGTGCATTCCCAGCTCCTCCTCCCTGGCGCAGCAGAACCCCCTCCAGGTCTGAGCCTCTGAAGGGGCAAGGAGTATGATGGTTTGGGCTGTCTGACTCCAACTTGGCCAAGCTGGCTGCAGTTGCTTAATGAAAAAGAAGGAAGTTGTTACCAAGTGCAGAGTATCTCACAGGACCCAAAGGCCTGGATGAGGGTTGGGGCCACCTCTGAAGATGCCAGAGCCTTCTCTCCAGGGCCTCCACAGCTTACATTTGGGAGTCACGTCGTCCTGCCCGTGCTGTAGATTTTCTCACAATGTGCAGGCTGACAGGACAGCCCACAGTGCCTCTTACGTAAAATCCACATCCCTTATCCAAATCTTTTGCAGCCAGATATGATTCAAAATTCAAAGCATTTTAGGTGTCAGAAAGGTAATAACAGTGCATTAACCAAATATTAACACCTCCCGCAGTGGGATCCAGTACCCCATAGTCAGACACATGGATTACACTACCAGAGAACCTATGAACACCTCATTAAGGGGGACACTGACGCTGCCCAGAGCCTCATGTCAGTCAAAACAGGCTTTGCTGCCAAATGTATTTGCCACAAATGTAAGATTGTGCAATTTTCAGATCTTTTTGGATTTCTGCATTATAGATAAGGGAGTGTAGCCTTCTCTGGGATTCATCAGCCATGAGCAGGAAGACCTCTCTGTATCTGAATTCCTGTACTGAATTCCCAGGAGAGAGACTCTGATTGGTTCAGCTATGGTCAGGTGGTCACTGCTGATCCAGTCAACAGAGGCCAGGCTGCCCAGGACTAGTTATGAGGTCGTAGTGGGGAGAGAGACTATGATCGGTCTAGTTGTGGTCAGGTGGCCGCTACTAGCCCAGTGAACTGAGTTCTGGCTATGAGGCCACAGTGGGCAGCTTTGGGGACAGGGACCTGAGCAGGCTTTTCAGGATGTGTCCCCCACAGAGGGTCAGGCAGAGCTTCAATGAGCACTTGTGATGGTCTCAAAATTAAATGGTGTCTCCACCATAGGAAGACCTCGTAACTAACTGCAGGCAGAGAGAGCAGCGTAAGCGCTAAGAACCGCAAGTGTGCTCTTCACTGTGGAGCACCAGGAGCAGTCCTCCAAGCCTCCACCAAGCAGATGTGGTCACGTGGTTCTCACACCTCCAGGCCCGTCTCCTTTGCCCTGTCTGTGGCTTCCCCCAGCCAAGCAGAAGTCCTGATGACAGGCAGGCCAATAAGAAGCCAGTCCAGCCTCAGTCAGAATTTCATCTCAGCACACACAGCCATGCAGGAGAGATAACTCTCAAGATGATTTGACCTATTCTGTACTATAAGGGATGTAAGAGTGTTAATGCTGTGCCCAAAGATGAAACCCACTACCTCATGTTATTTTTGGGGGTCTCGTATCTTGGAGATTAATTTCCCACGCATGGCAGCTAGAAGGAGATATTCAGAGAATTTTAAGGAGCTCTGAGCCTCCTTGCATGTTTTAAGAGGTTATCCTCAGTCCCTTTGGCAGATAGTGCCACACCTTGCTAGAGGTGTGGATGCCCTGAATTCAGAGCAGAGTCCTCAGAGGAGACGGACAGATAGAGAGGTCTGGCTAAGCAGAGGAAGGAAGCCCCTCCCTTGGGCTCTGTTCTGGTGCTCGAGTGCCCCCAGGCTGCCCAAGCCATGGAGGGCAGTGTCTACAGATGGGAGGGTCAAGTGCAGGTAGAGTTGAAGGTACGGTCATGGCCAGTATCCCTTTATCTGAGGTTGGCACCCCCTGCTTTGGAATCTCCATTTCTCTGATGCTCACACTGAAGAGCCCAGATAAACTATCTTCATCCCTTCCCAGGCTGGTCTTTCTAAATTACCTCAAAACAACCTCTACTTTTCTACCCAAATCCCACTTCCATTTCTGCTCTAGTCAGAGTATACTCTCAGAAGCCAGAAACACCCATGAAACTGGTGGTTTGTTTTCAGCAAAGCTCTTTTGCCCCTTGGTGTTTTGGGCCGTAGGAGTTCTCCATTCAGAGAGTGGACAGTGATGGTGGAAAGAGAACCAGGCAGGAGCAGAGAGGCCAGGGCATGGTCCTGCCAGCTGAGGAACTCTGAGGCACACACACTCTGTGAGCCCCTGTGCCGGCGTGTAGCATGGACCGATGACAGCACCACGTGAAGTGCGTAGACACTGCTTAGCATGCTACCTGGCACAGGTGGATGATTAGTATTATTTATGATTTCATCATGGTCACTTTTGCTGCTGTTAAACAAATCATCTCAAAGTGCATTTACTCCCAGGATTAAGTTAGCACTTCAGTCTACAAGGAGTTAAAATCCAGTTTCAAACTGCCTCAGCCAAGGGACCCTTTCTGTGAATGAGATATTAGAGGCAGCCCAGCATGTGCAGTAGACACACCGATCCGTTCAGAGCAGGGGCTGTGTTGCTGCATCTCCCCCACCGGCTCCCCAAGATGCTCACAGGGAACCTCAGGGCTCCAGAGAGCACTTTAGTAATCTCATCCCATGAGCCTCCCAGAGCTGATCTCAGCTGATGTCTCCATCTTCCATCATTTCACTTCCACCAGCCACCTCCTTAGGTCACTCCCTTAAATGAAGGGACAGCCACCCCCAGCCTGCCAGCATGGGAAATGAGTCATTCCTCCCAGGTTACACCCCGTCCTCCGACAGCTCATATCAGATCCGTCTCATGGGACTCGTCACTTTTTGCCTCATTCAAGGTTTGCTGGGCACTCGTCCATGAGACCACAGGGTCCCCGAACAGCACACATTACCTATCTTTCTTCCCCAGCGGGCCACAGAGTGCCTCATGAGGGTGGGCTCGGCCCGTGCTTGCTGAGTGACAAGTGTTGAAGCATCATGACATTGCGTATCAGGAAGCTAGTGACCTCCAGTCTACTCTTGAGAGCAGCAGTCCCAGCACACGCCTGCAGCTGCTTTCTAGTGCTCTAAGATGAGATTTCCCAGCGAGTGTGTCGACCGGCAGCACTCCATGGGAGAGGAGCTGTGGAAAAAGCTACCGAACCCAGTGGTGGCTTAGCGAATGTCATTCAGTTACCAAAGCCCCAGAGGCTGGGTGAGACAGCACATCTGCTCCGACAGAAACTCTCCTGCTGAGATGCTGAGGTCCTCCAAGGCCAAGGCGGCTTTCTCTGTTCCTGCCCATGCTTGCCCGAGACCACTGGAAGGACCTCCTGGGAAGGCTGGTGGTAAAGTCACAGGGCCTGGCAAGGCAGCATGAAGGTGTTTGACTTAGAGGTTCCTTCCCTTTGCAAAGTAATCACATAAATGGCATTAGTGATAGGTGACTGAGAGAAAGAGAGAAAAGTCCATTCCTCTTGCTCCTTTACTTACAGAAGAACAAAATCCATTCATTTGTTCAAAAACTGTTGCTGAGTCCTTCTGTAAACGAGGTCCTGGACCCAGTCTGGGGACAAAAGATGAAAGCATGGTTCCCTGTCTTCTGAGGGCTCCCACTCCCATCAGGGCTTCTGTCTGAAGGTAAATAAAATTCATCCCTTTCACACTCTTTTAACAGTGGGACCTACCTTATGATAAATCCCTTCATATATGGGAGTTGCTCAAACAATTTATAGGACAACAGCCTAATGGCTGAGGGCTTTACTGGAGACCTGTGCAAAGTGCACATGGAGATGCCTATGTGACCCCATGTCAAAGGCAGTGTGAGAAGGGGACAGCCACCAGGAGAATAGGAGCCTTCTAGAAGGCCAAGTGCCAGGAAGAATGTCTAGGCAGAGGGAAAAGCCCAGGCAAAGGCACAGGAGCTTGGTATGTTCTGGGACCTCATGTGGTTCCAGGAGCAGTAGAAACTGGGATTTCCATCCTGCCTGGTGACACAGCTCTTTCAAGTTGTCCTGGCAGCCCCTGTGTCTCCTTTCTGTACCTTACTCCTGCTCAGTTTCTTCTAGGGCCTTTGTGTCCCGTGGCACAGCTCTGTGGTTGTTGCCCAGGAGCTGGGGGAGCACTAAAGCTTTTAGCAAAGCCACTGCCGTGGAGACCTCATGGGCCCGCTCCCCCTGCACTGCGGTGTCCTTGTTCCCCTTCCTCCCCTTTGCTGTCCCGTTGTGGAGGGGCTCCTGGGCTCACCCTTGACACGTGTGCATCTTACATAGAGGTTAGCACACAAACATACTGTTGTTCAGCTTGGTTGGCATGTTTAATGCCTTGGAAAGGAAATGCTGTGTCTTTGCAAAGGATACAGAGGACAAGAAGGAAACCCCATAGAGCTCTTACCCGTGCTGTCACCCGAGTCTGAGGGTCTTTTGCCATTTGCTATAGCTGGTGTTCAAAGGAGCAGGTGCACGTACCTGAGGACATGCACTAAGCGGCTGTGACCTTTACTTACCTGTACCAACCTGTCTTCCCTTCAGCTTGCCCACTGCCAACACGTACCTGCACCCTGCTTAACTGACACACCCCTTCCCACGCCAATGTCTGTCTACCTTTCCCTCCTCAGATAAGTCGTGTGAACTCTACTGCTCGCCCCTCGGAAAAGAGTCCCCACTGCTGGTGGCCGACAGGGTCCTGGATGGCACGCCCTGTGGGCCCTACGAGACTGACCTCTGCGTGCATGGCAGGTGCCAGGTAACGGGCTTTTCTTGTGTCCTTGGGAGACTTTGGAGGGAGGCTTCTTCTCCCCAAAGGGTGCAGAGGTGGGGCTGAGGCCTGGGGGAGTGGGTTGCCTCAGGAAGGCACTCGCTTGTGCTGCCTCCCACAGCCAGTGGCACCTGGTGCACCGCCCTGCCCTCAGCAGTGCTGAGCCTGGCGCCCACCTGCAGGCCCACAGGGGGTTGGGATGGCTGAGAGAACAGCAGCAGCGTAATCTCTCCAAACTTTTTCCATTGTTTTAGACGTCATGACCACACAAAGACCAGGTAGAACACCTAGATGTGTAGACAGGTAGGATGTATATACGAGCTGTGCTCGGCTCAGTTGCAGAAGATAGAGTAGGGCCAAGCAGATGCCTGTGCAGGTGGTACAGGGAGACAGACATGCCTGGCTTTCGGGGAATACTCCACCCACTCGAATTTAGTCCCCAAACCCGTCCTAATGCCGGGTGTCCATGACTCATTAGAACCGTGATAAATGTCATTTAAGAAGACAAAAAGACAAGGGGGGGAGGAAGAGAGGGAGGGAGGGAGCAAGCTCACCCTCCACCTGCATTAAATCTGCCTGAGCTGAGGGCCTGTGCCCTCGGGCAGTGCTTCTGGCCTGGGGTAGCAGAGGGGTCCCTGTGCCCCTGTTTGTCCATTGGAATGAGCATCTTCTGGATGGGGTGCAGCAGCTGGAACGCAGGGGGAGGCTGAGTATTTTCAGTGCCAGGAGGAGCATGGCTTCCTGGTGCCGTATTTCCTGATGACTCAGATCAGTCTGAGCGTGTTGTGAGAGAGCCCCAGTGTCTTAGTCCTTTTGGCCTGCTATAACAAAAATACCATAGGCTAGGGCCGGCCCCGTGGCTCACTCGGGAGAGTGCGGCACTAGTGGTGCTGAGGCCCCGGGTTCGGATCCTATATAGGGATGGCTGGCGCGCTCACTGGCTGAGCGTGGTGCTGACCACACTGTGCCAAGGACTGCAATCCCCTTACCGGTCAGAAAAACAAAAACAAAACAAACAAACAAAAAATACCATAGGCCGAGTGGCTTCTAAACAATAAACTTCTCACAGATCTGGAGGCTGGAAGTCCAAGGTCAAGGCATCAACAGACTTGGTGTCTGGCAAGGTCTTGTTCCTCATAGATGGTGCCTTCTTACTGTGTCCTCACATGCTGGATAGGGTAAGGCAGCTCTCTGGGGCCTCTTTTATAAGGGCTCTAATCCCATTCCTGTGGGCTCCACCCTCATGACCTAATCACCTCCCAAAGGCCCCACCTCCTGACACCATACTGTGGGGGTAGGATTTCAACATATAAATTTGGAAGGACACAAATGTTCAGTCCGCCGTACCCAGGGAGTCCTCCCTGCTGAGCCACTGACACTGCTCTGGTCATTGTTGTGGCCACGTTTCCTCAATCGTGTCCATAGCAGGTGAGCCCACCAAGCACTGTTGGAGCCCAGAGCAGGTGAATCGGTGTCAGGCTTGCCATGCATCTGGCACAGAAAGGAAAACCAGATCTTTCCCCTGCATTTTGCACTTCCTCGTTCAGCTCTATTGACCAGCCCCTGCAGGAGACTGAGCAAGGGGTCCACTCGCCACGGGCCATGGGGGGCCTCCTGATGTTATCAGGAAGAGAAGCTGCTTTCCAGAAGCCACGGGGCCTTTGATGCTTGAGGACCCACACCTTCCCAAGTTCACACCTGTCTCTAATGCTAAGTGAGGGAAGTCTTAAAAATGTTTGGAGGAAGTGTAGAGCTCTGGGGTCATGGGGGAAAGACACTGTCATCCTCACTTTGTGTGGCTGTACCTGACACCAGCCTCGAAGCCTCCGCCAGTGGCCCACAGGGCAGCACTCTGCTCCATGCTCTGCTTGCCCCATGCTACTGCAGGTGCCAGCAGTGGTGTCGGT
The DNA here is from genome assembly GCF_000696425.1 of Galeopterus variegatus. Lineage (NCBI taxonomy): Eukaryota > Metazoa > Chordata > Mammalia > Dermoptera > Cynocephalidae > Galeopterus > Galeopterus variegatus. The sequence continues at coordinate 384,126 of NW_007726504.1, forward strand.
GGGTGAGTGACAGACAGAATGAAAGGAAGAAAGGCTGGAAGACAGAGACACAAGGCAACTTCTACCATTTCAACCCGAGTGGATTTTTCCCCTGCAGAGTCCAAACCAGTCTCAAACTGGGATTTTTCAAGGAGAAGCTTGACAAGATGCAGACTCCTGTGACACTGCTGGGCTTTGTTATCAAATACAGATAAGTGTGGGTGATAAACACTTGGTGCCCAGAGTCATGGCAGTGACAAGTGGCTGAGCTGGGCCCTCAGGGCTGCTTCCTTATAGCAAAGGATGTTTACGTCCCTGTCCCCAGGCAGTGCGAACAAAACTCTTATTATTACTGAGATGCAGTGTTGCTGACAACTTACATAGTCCTGCTAGAAAGCCACATGCAGGGTTGGTGTCCTTCCTAAATTGCACACATGCTCGGACCTTCCTGCATGAGGGTATGCATTGCAGCCTGATGACTTAACGTTCCTTTGGTAACAACTTCCCAAGTCTGAGCTCTTACACCCTTTTGAGCAGCACCAGCCAAGGCAGTGCCAGCCTCTCGTGCAGTGTTCTTGCCAACAGGGAGGCATTCCTAAGAATCCTGAAATTCTCTAGCCAGTGGGGTCTGTGTTCCTGGCTGAATGTAACTTCAGCTCTAAGTGATCTGTGCCAATGGGCCCCTTCCACGACCTTGGTTTCAATCACAGCCTTTTCAACTGGCAAGTCTTCCCCGCCAGCGACACCTGCAGTCCTTTAGTCAACAGAACAAGGATGAGATGCCATTCAAGGCCTTTGAATAGCCTTAGGTCTGTGGTCATTGGGGCACCATTGAGCCTGTTCTGCACATGGGTGTTATCTCGGTCAGTTCAGGCTGCTATAGCAGAATACCATACACTGGATGACTTGTGAGCAACAGATATTTATTTCTCAGCATTCTGGAGGCTTGCAGTCTAAGGTCAGGGTGCCAGCATGGGCGGGTTGTGGTGAGGGACTGCTTCCAGGCTGCGGGCTACTGACTTCTTGTCATTTCCTCACATGGTGGAAAAAAACTAGCTAGCTCTCTGGCCTCTTCTTATGACGGCATTAACCACATTCCTGGGGGCTCCACCCTCATGACCTAATCACTTCTCAAAGGCCCCACTTCCAAATACCATCACACTGGGATTAGGGGTTCAGTGGGTGAATTTGGGGGGGACAGAAGGATTCAGTCCATTGCAGATGTGATGGAAATGACACTGGGGCACATGCCTTCCCATTCCCCAGTGCCACTCCATCCCCACAGGCATCTGCCATCCCCCAGTGTCTCTCCAGTGCCTCCTCCACGACGTCATCATCATTGCACTTATTGGCGCCTTCCCTGAGCCTGGCACTAACCAAGCAGAGTCACTAAAGCTCAGAAGTGCAGATGATGGTGCCTGTCATGATGCTCTCTTGTGGTCTCATGCTCCTCAGGAGCCTCACCCTGCCACTGGGGAGGCCATACCTACCAGTTCTCAAAGCGCCATCTCCTCTGGATGGATGCACCCTGGTGACCCACTGCCTCCAGGTAGCCCACCAGTCCTAGCACCATCCTGGCAGGTGCAAGCACCTCACAAGATTAAAACCCTGAAACAGCTTTCTTTTTTAAGGAAGTCAAAAACCATCTGCCATTTCTCTAGCAGTACTCTTTCTTCAGAGAGATACTATAAACAATTAACCGTAGCCCACTCTTAAATCATTTCTCACAAAACTCCAAATTATTATAAGTCATAGTTAATGACATTTTATCATAAAATTGAACATACTTAAATTAGATCATGAATTAAATACAAATACAGTATTTATGCCGAGTTGCAGTAATTGCCAAAATGGAATGCTCTGGATTCCTGTGGTACTTATGAATGAGTGAGACAAGGAAAATTGGTTAAAGAAAATAATAGTAATCATAACAAAAATAAATCTCATGGGTCTAGTGAGCAGAGAGTCGTTGATATAATTATCTAGTTACAGTAGATAAAAGATAGAAATCATTCTCACTGTATGGAAGACACCGCTTACAGAAATATGGCCACACTTTGCTTACCAGCTTCCCCTCTGTTCCCTTCAGCTACAAATTTTGCTATTTTTAGGTAGCAGGAAGGAATTCTGGGAAATTTTGAGGAACATAGTAACTAGTTGGTAGGGGAGGAGAGGCTTCAAAATGGCATTTTGAGTAGATTCCACTAAGCTCCAAATAGCAGGCTGATTCAAACCATAACATGAAACATGGAAATACCATTTTATTCTGTTTTTATGAGGACTGAGTTAAGTTTCATTCCAGTGAGTCACAAATTACTTAACATGCTGAAATTAAACTTAATGGCACTCATAAAAGTGGGAGGGAATTGGGGGAAGAAACACAAATATTGTATATTTTTCAGCAAGGCCCTATAAATCAGGAGTCCCATCATTAATGATTCCTACTGTTGGCTCTAGAAGCAAAGAAACCGAGGTAATGAGTCTCTAATATGCAACTTGCTTCTGGAGCTGCTGACATGCAAAGGGTGAGCTCAGCTGACACGGGCTTTACCCGTTGGACAGTGGACACAGCCACATGAACCTGAGTTGCAGACAAGCTTGGCTTTTCTTTAAGGCCTCACTAGCTTATGCACGCTTGGAACCAGCATGCTCCAGTTAGGCCTCAGGAGCATAATTGTCTACATATCCTGGGCTCAATGAACAGGAAACCAAATCACCTCCAGAGCCTGGAAGCTTCATTGATGGAGGAATTGTGACTGATTGAGCTGTGCTCCCCCACGAGCTGACCACAGGAGAGCCTCTTGTTGCATATTGAAAAAAGAAAAAGAAAAAATGCGTGCATGGGTAGATCACCTGCTCTTGGCACGTCAGTCATTCTGGAAACTGGAGCCCATTTTAATGGGCCATTTTTCTTGTCAAGGATGTATCGGCCTCCCATTTTATGTACAAAGGTCTATGAAGCAAGGAGAATTACTGGTGGAATTTGGGAGAATTATAAGAGACTGGCCTCAGAGTACCCGTATATAACGAAGGGGTAACAAGCATATGGTGAGATGGACCAGGCGTTTATGCTGGGGCCTACATTTAAACAGTGCCCTCCTGGTTGCCACCTCTTACCTCTGCAGCTGACATGTCTGAAGTGTGTGGCCGTGGGAGCCAAACCTTTACAGATAGCAGTCCTAAAACTCTAGTCATTTCCGCACCGTTTTTCTGATTAACCTCCCGTAGCAACTTCTGTATTAAGACAGCAGACTGGGCCATGTGTTCCTGCCTGTTGCATCCAGGGTAAAGGCAGCCTAGCATAGGCCATAATGGTTTGGAGAAGCAGAGGCCACCGACAGAAGAAAGACCCCACCTCTTTCTGAAGGACAAAAGAGGATGGAAGTGTCATCAAAGGGACAAAGCAGCAGAGGCCTGCATGGGAACAAATGGGGAGTCGCAACCTAAAGGAAAGCATGAGTCTTGGACTTGGGAGGGGGCGTGGAAGTGAGGAGCCGGCTAAAAATGGTGGGGTAAGTCAGAGGCTGCATGCGGTGTGGCTGACTGTGGCCGCCTGCACTCGGGCTGTTAGATAAAATTGTCGGGGTTCCTTTCCAAAGTCATGGAGAACCAGAGCAGGAGGTGACCTCTGTGCACAAGTAAGGCACTCACTCTTCAGAGTTTGCACGTAGACTCCAGCCTCCCCCCACTAGTCCTGGAAGGAAACCTACCACGCGACACCTCCCACCCTCACATATCAATCTCCCCTGGTCAGCCTTTCTGTTCCTCGTTCTCAAATATGAGTGGGTAACCAGAGATCATCAGCTATTTGAAGAAAACCAGCAGCATGAACAAGAAAGACCAAGAAAAGCAAACAGAAAAACTGACCCTGGCAGAAAATTGAGATAATTATAGAATTCTGTGTGCAGCCAACCTATCAGGCAAGCATGCGGGCAAAATAATTTTGAGACACGGAAGAACTCAGAAATGTTATTTTCCATGCACCCGTTCTGAAGAAATTACGTGTAGTTTAGCAAAACAAGGGTGAAGTCGAGAAAAGGAAAGATGAGTGCTACAGGCCCTAGTGGAACTCACCCAGGAGCCCAGTAAATCCCAGCATGACGGCTGTGCAGCTGGCCCGAAAGCTGCATTCAGTTAAAATTCAAACAAGAAGTCAGTGGCCTCTCTCCAACAGAAGAGAGAGAATGAGGCAGTAGTTGGAAGATAGCTATTCAGTTGAAGAAAGCAAGCAAGTCCTACTTCTTCCAGCCAGCCAAGAAAAGTCCGAGGACCCTCAAAACCTGTACCAGAAAGTCCCAGTTCAAATGTGAGGACAATAAACTGCCTCCGGTTGGGGAAAGGGTTGCTGTCGGGCTGGGGCACAGAAGAGGCAGAGACCCTGTGTTGAAAACAGTCTCTTCCTCCCAGTTTTGTCCAGGCCCAGCTTGATAAGAGGTCATCATTTTTACACATTTATTTAACATGTGTTGTGCTCAACACCACGCCAGCCACTGTGTGTGAGCGGGTGGGGGGCGGGGGAGGGAAGAATCTGAAGAATGATAAGCCACGTCCCCCATGTGCTTACAGTCTTCTAGGAAGATGGCACATGCTCCCGTGAAAACCTAACAGCCATAGGGAAGGCGTGGTTAAGGGAGATTTGGTTTAGACACAGCAGAAAGTGCATAAGATGGAATTTGATTTGTTTCATGCATCAGATATTTGTTGAGCACATTCCATGTGCTGGGCACTGTAGTGCTTGCTGGGCATTCGGTGGGGAACAGGACAGAGGGTGCCTGTCCCCATCCATCAGACAGACCATGTAAACCCACAAACATGATCATTCCCAGGACCGGTACAGACAAAGAAGAATATAAAACAGTGCCATAGACCGAGTGGGGGATTGTGACTGAGGAGGACTGAGAATGGGGGGCATGGTGGGTGTCTTGGAGGAGACAGGATTTGAGGATGAGCCAGCCTGGCTGAGATAGAGGGGCAGAGGGGAGCAAGAGCGAGGCTGGTGCCTTCCCGGGACAGACAGAGGACGGCAGGGTGGCAGGCTCCAGGACAGGCCTGGCACAGAGGTGGCAGGGCCCGGGGTGGAGTGTGGATTTTACTCTGTAATGGAGGGGCTGGAGCAGAGGAATGAAGTGATTTCGGTTACCGAGAATGACTGTAGCGGGGCCTCAGTGGACCTGGGAAATCAGCTCGGAGGCCGTTATAGCAGCTCACCTCACTGAGAGGCGGTGGGGCTTGCTTGGTGGGGGCTTGCTTGCAGGAGTCGGGCTGGGTGCTGGTTGCATCCAGTGTGCGTTGGGAGGAGGAGGGGGAAAATTGAGCCAGTGAGCAGTTGGAATGAGCTCACGGAGGGGCTTCAGGTCCTCAGCATGGACATATCTGATAGGCACTAGGACCCGTGGCCGTGGACCTTCCCATCTGGTCTGGAGTGAAGATCAGTTTGGCAGCAGGCTGGGAGGAAATCAGTCCGATAGTTCATGTCCTGAGTAAGAAGAGTCTAAACCGGGGAGTGGCCATGAGCGTGGAGAAGAAATAGACATTTGAGGGTTTCAGGGGACAAAAATCCCAGGCTCAGCAACTAACCAGGCATGTCAAGAAAAGGAAGAGTCAGAAACATCTTAGAGGTTCCTGGGAAGGCGGCAGGTCTGTCAGTTCCAGGATGGTGGCAGGGCATGTCCCGTTAGAACTGAGAAGGCGGGAGGGAGCCACTTCAGAGAAGTTGGCCTGTTGAGTGCAGTGGGGGCGAGAGGAGGGAGCAGGAGCACTCCAGGGGGTCAGCAGAGAATCAGACAAGGGCCATGGTCTGCGGCTTGGCCTCCCTGGCGTCTTTAGGCACGTGCTCTGGTGTGTCTGCTGCTTTCCACGTTGGCTTCTCCCTCCATCTTACACATCTTTATTCCCACAGTAAGCACACAACAGGCATCCAGTAACTGTGCTTTGGATGAATGAGTATTTGCACAACCAAGGACAGGGTGTGTGTTACACTAGAGCAAAGTTAGAGGTCAAAGTCAATGAAGATGGAGAAATGGCCACTAGGTGTGATGACCAGGAGGTTGGCCCTGGTGATCTTCAGTAGGGGCTAATTCTGGGATGGGGTCCAGGGCTCAAATTGCTATGGACTGATATTTCTCACTTCTGGGAAAATGGCCACACTGCCCAGGCCCATCCTGTGCCTCCTCCAGCACAGGGGTGTGAGCAGCAGAGCCTTGGTAACTGCATTTTGCACATTCCGTAGGAACTGTCTTGACCAAAAAGATGTTGGGCTTTCTCCACCGATTTCATACCCTCCTGTGCCTTTGGTTAATTACATCACAGGGCATTGCCATCCCTTCAGTCCCCTTGGTGTCCCATGTACCCTGGCTTAGCTAGAGGCACAGGTCCCTGACCAGCAGATGCTAACCAGAAACTTTTAAGGCCTGCTTTGAAAGCTCAGACAGGGGCAATGGAAATTGCTAATGTATGTAGAAAAGTAACTAAGGATCACCAGGATAACATGGGAAGGTTTTAGAGTTTATTGTTTGGAGTTTCCTTGGGTTTGGTCATCTTGTTCTCTTGGAACACCAAGCCTCATAAAGACAATTATTAAAACTCATCTAATATGAAGAATTGATGACTTTCATCAGATCCTGTGGTAGCTTCCCTTGCAGAAAAAAATCCCAGTCCCTGCCAAGAACATTACATGTTGCTTGCACTGACTGTAACAAAGAAAGAAAATGCCCCGTCGGCAGGTCAGTCTGGCTGTTATCCTTCAGCCCTCAGATTTGCTGTTTAGACACAGACGTGCCTGCATGCCTGACCCCAGATGCAAGTGGTGCCTGACATAATAGCAAGCAGAGTGGGCAGAGCACATGGACCTGTCCCAGCCAGGATGACCTGCAGAATTAACTTAAAGGGCAACCCTGCATACCTTCCTGTTTGCAGCTGACATGAAAAGCACCCCTCACTGGGGCTGGGGAAGCTGTCTTAGACCAAGTGGGATCTAGAAGCTGTTTGATCAGGAAACTCAAACTGAGGTGCAGGACAGGGAACCAGGCATGAAGTCAGAGATCCACTATTACCAAGCAAGCAAGGGTGGGTTAAAAAAATAACAGGAAGCCAGAGTAGGGAGGGTCTAGAGCTGAGAGCACCCAAGAGGAATGGGGGAGCCTCATGGGGGCAGGAATAGGGGACATGAAAGAGGCCAGGGTGTGGGGCTGGCTCTGTCGTGCTGACTTGTGGCTGTACTGGAACGTCTGGAGACCATGACATTGGAGCTCTGCCATGGAATACAGCCACACACACGTGGCATCATAAGTGTGGTCGGGGGGCCTTTTCTGAGCACGCTGCGTGAGCAGACTGTTCTCTTTTTTTTTTTTTTTTTTTTCCTTTTTGTCTTTACTGACCGGTAACGGGATTGCAACCCTCGGTGTTGCGCCCGCACCGCGCTCAGCCAGTGAGCGGGAACCGGTCTCCACATGGGATCCGAACCCTTGGCGGGAGCGCCGCCACACTCCCAAGCGGCGCACTCTCCAGTGCGCCACCAGGCCGGCCCTGAGCAGACTGTTCTGATCTCGGCTGCTCTGTGTTCTCAGCCCCTGTAATATGGAGCAACTTTCCAGCAACCAGCCAGCAGTCCAGATCAAGAAGCCAGAGGCCCCGCAATGTGCTGCAGGTTCAAGGTGCCCCTTCACAGCCAGTTTCCCTCCAGGTCACTCTTGGGGGGTCTGCCCTGGCAGAAGGTTGCAGTTGATGGCCAGTTAGTGTCTTGTGTCACCTAAATCTCAGCTGCCATTAAGTTCACTCACTCTTCTCCATTTGCTCCTTGCTTGGCCTCTTAACACATTTGTTCTTCCTTTTTGAAATACTTTGACTTCCTTTGAAATTTTCATAGTGGTCATTTTTAGACGAAACTTGCTCAGCTCTTAGCCTATCTTAAAGTCATTCCTGAAATATATCCAGTTATGCTATCATTTTTGGACAATAGTAGTTTCCCATTAATTCTTTTTCAAACAAAAAATGATCTGAGGATGAGACTTTAGGACTATTAAATATGAAGACCACTCATCTATTCCCTGGAATAGTACACCCAGTGCAGTGGTTCCCACAGTGTGGTCCCAGCCAGCAGCATCAAAGTCACCTGGGAACTTGTTGGAAATGCACATTCTCAGGCCCTCCCAGACCTACAGGATCAGAAAGTCTGGGGCTTGGGATCCAGCAGTTTGTGTTTTAACAGCCCTCCTGGTGAGGCTGCTGCACACTCAAAGAACCTCTGTCATAATGAAGCAGAGATTCTGATTCCGCTGGGGAGCCGGGGGCTGGCATCCACCTCCACATTCAGCCAGCTCTGCCCGCAGGTGAGAGTGCAGGGAGGGGGGCGACACTTTGCTTGTTGCCATCCAGGCATCACAGGAAAGAGCTAAGTCCCCTCCACCTGGGTTATTTGGGACCCAGACTTCTGGCTAAAATCCTTTATGGTGTAGCACCAATACCTAATCTGGGGTGCAGGACAGTGGGGAAAACCCAGTTCTGTTTCTGGAAGTATTTGCTTTAGGGGAGAAAAATGAAGAAGGAGGGGCATTTAAGGAATTTAACGAGTAAATAAATACCCAGTGTTTACCATAATGTAAACTTAGGTTATTTTGCACAATACAAACTTTTTGTGTCTTGTTTTTTCTTTAAAAAAAAAAAAAAAAGTTCAAAACCTCTTTCTGCTTTTCGTGAAACTTGGGCTGTGCTTCCCAGTCCCAGCTAGGGAGAGGCCGCCTCTCCTCTGCTCTCAGACATGCCTTGTTGGGAAGGTTTACGAGACGGGGTCTCTCCGTGGACTAGGTCTCCATGGATGGGAATGAGGGGCCCATCCCCAGCCCTGCCTGAATGAGCTCCAGGCTTCCCTACTGCAACAGAAAAGTCTGTGGTTTCTACTGTAGGTTCTGAGACTGTTCACTGCTCCAGCCAGGGTGCAGGTGACCCATGCAGCCCCAAGGGGAACACTAACCATGTGAAATTGTGGCCTCTGCCTCAGGTGACTTCCTGAGGCACTTTTGCCTTTATGGACTCCCTCCTCCAGAACAATACCACAATATATGTTTGATGACTGTGTATTTGTGTGGATATAAAGACAAGTATAATCCAGACTGGATTCTATTCATTTTTTTCTTCTCTGATTTTAAAAGGAATTAAAACATTTTCTTAGGCCTTTGAAAGTATTGGGGTACCAGGCACTGTGCCTGCAGGGCCTCATGGAGAAGTCAGTCCGCCCTGCAGGGGTATCCTCTGTAAAACCCTCAGAGTCTTAAACACAGAATAACCCAGCCCTGTGGTTCTCCAGAAAATCGGCTGTGATGGTATCATCGGGTCTGCGGCCAAAGAAGACCGGTGCGGGGTCTGCAACGGGGATGGCAAGACCTGCCGCGTGGTGAAGGGTGACTTCAGCCACTCCCGGGGGACGGGTGAGTGCCATGCCCCAGGGCTGCCGCAGCTACAGAACAGCCAACACGTGCTGTGTACTTTGTTTCCTTTGCCCAAAAGCGAATGATTGCATGTCTTCCCTGCATTTGGTATTTAAGGGCCAGATGATAACGGATAGGTGATCTGCTGCTTCAGTTACCTTTCTCAAAGGCAAGACCCTTGAAGTGAATGGTTTTCCTGTGAAAGGAAAGCTCAGGGGCTCAGCCCCGAGGCCCTTGTACCAGTAGTAGCTTCCCAGCCCCAAGGAGCCCCAGGCTTCCCTGCAGTTCCCATCAGCCCATCTGTTGATGTGCAGACAGAGAAGGAGGCAGAAACACTTTACCAAATCACTTTGGCCTGTTGATGGAAGAGGTTTCCTTGTTTCTGAATGTTCTGTCAGTAAAAGTAGTATAGCATTTACATGCATCTCGAAAACATGCATGAAGCCATACAGTCCAGAAAGTCAGAGCCTCTGCCAACTGTAACTTTGGAGTAACTGAGTCTCCAGGTTCCCAGACCTAGACATGCCCCAGCACCATCCTTATTGAGGTGACGTCAGCGTTCAGGTGACTGGCCTTCATCTTTCTGCTTGCACCATCTCTGTAGCCTTAGGCTGCTTTGTCCAGAGGTGGGAGATGACTTTCCGATCTTCAGTCTTGGAGAACACCAGGTTATGATGCCCAGGGAAGCATCTGTGGTTGACACTTAATGAGGGGAGCGGGAGGCAGGCAAACCACACCTGGATGGTGAACTCTTGAAGCTGGTGAGTGTCCACTCGCCCAGCATCACCAAGAATGACATCTGCAAGAGTGACATCTCCAGGAGAACTCTTGTTGTTTGGAATTGAGCTGAAAACTTCTATTTTAGTTTCTACAAATTGCTTTGCACAGAAGCTTTTCAGTTGAGTTCCACCCAATAAGAGAGAACCACAATGACAATGCCCTGTCCCACGGAGCAGCCCATGGGATAAGGCAGAGAGAAATCTGTGCATGTTCCACCTTTTCTCTGTGTAGATAGAAAACCTGATCTAGAGGAGATGTTCCTTCTGGATACCTGTGGAAAGAGAAACCTATTCCACAAACATTTTGCAGGATCTTGTGAAAGCAAAACCAGAGGTAAATGCAAATGCAAAATTAGATTTAAAAAGTAAATTTCAGGACCAGTAAGACCTGGTTTTAGGATTTCAAAGACAAGTGCCTAATCAGTGAAACAGGAAGTTTGTGTGAGAACCTGTGCCTGCTGCATGGCTCCTGACAGAAACAGAAGGTGAAGCTGGAGCAAATCGGTTGGGGGTGGAGGGATTGCCCTCCAGAGCTGCACTGTCCAGTACAGTAGCCATGGGCCATTTGAGTCTATTTAAATTTATATTATGGGGCCGGCCCGGTGGCGCACTGGATAGTGCGCCGCTTGGGAAGCGCGGCGGCGCTCCCGTCCGAGGGTTCGGATCCCACATATAGACCGGTTCCCGCTCACTGGCTGAGCGAGGCGCGGGAGCAACACCGAGGCTTGCAATCCCGTTGCCGGTCCCCGGTCCGGTACGGGGGCAACACTGAGGGTTGCGATCCGTTGCCGGACACGGAAAAAAGATAAAGAAGATAAATTTATATTATAATTAATTAGAATGAAACTAACTTAAAGATGCACCCTTCAGTCCCACCAGCCACGTTTAAAGTGCCCCATTGCCACATGCAGCAGATAGAGAACGTTCCTGTCATTGCGGAAGGTCCTCTTGGACTTAGAGTCTCTGGAACTTGGATAATTTGTGCTATTTGTTCCAACATGTTCGATGCCACTTTCTGTATTGGTCCTGCAGCTGCCCGTTCCCATGAGACTTTGACCTGCCTGCTGCAGCTGCACCATCAGTTAGGAACAAAGCCCCTGCAGCTGGCGAGGGGTTGCTGTTTACTGTTGATTTTTCTTTTTAATGGAAGCGTTAGAACCCTTTATCTAAATTGAATGTTGTGCCAAGCTCTGATAAACAGAACTGACTACAGTTGCGCCATTCTGTGGGGGGCAGGCCAAGCTAGCCGTGTCCACCCCTGCCCCCTGGGCAGTTCTCTAAAACTCTAAGGAAGCCTCCGCCACTCACCTTTGAAAGCCTCCACTGTATGCAACATAGCAGCTCACTTACAAGGCAACCCACATTAGGGCAAAAGTGTTCCCCCTTTTTCCAGACTCTGATCTGTATTCTGGCCTTGGGTTTTGGCACGGGCCAGTCTGTTTATCCACCCATGATAATGTCCTTTTCTCCTTTCCTCCCCTTTCCCCATCCACCCTGTGCTGGGCCCCATCTGTGTGTGGAATGTGCAGCCTTCCCCTGGTGAAGTTGGGCCTGTGTGACTGTAGCTGTGGGTCCTCATGGAAGGACAGACTGCATTGGAAGCCCCCTTGGGGTACCTGTTCCCACCCTGGCTTGCAGTTTAGTAAGCCTCCTTCCAGCTGCTGAGCCACAAAAGCCTTAGCAAAGCTTCAGAAAAAGATAAGCACACCTTAGTGTCACCCACCTGTAAATGTTCTGTCATTCTGCATGGTTACCAAATGTCACACGTTTATTTTAAAGTACAAAGCTGTTTCTATCAAATTGTCACAGTTGGAGTCTGTGAGTATAAGTTTACATCAGTATGGATTCTGTTTAGTGAACGTCTGTGTCCAGTGCTCACACACACTACATTAGGCAGCTGCCCATCTAACATAGTTTCATTAAACACAAACCCATAACCATGGTCTGATGTTCTGGAATGCACATGGACAGAGATACTGGTACCCACAGGTCCATTCACCCAATTAACATTTATTCAGCACGACTACATTTTAACCACTAAATATACAGAAATAAAAGTTGTCACTGCCTTGGTCACAGTCAAGGGAGGGGACCTCTGGGCAGACAGTGGGGAGTCAGCTCAGTGGGGGTGCTGTGGGGCATTTTGCCCAGGCCTGCTGGCAGATGAGGGTGGTCCTAGTTCTAAAGAACAGTAAAAATTCACTGACAACAGGGATGGGGGAAAGACATTTCAGGTTGAAGGAAAAACGCATATTCTTATGAGACCCAGCCCCCAGGTCATTTAACATCTTGGTGACTCCAGTTGCAGCTAGGTGGATTTGCTAATCCTGTCAGTTTAGATAAAAAGGTAACTTTCATCTCTGCTGGCTCTAGAGAATGAAGAAAGGAGGAATGTCTTATCACCCTAAGGGTGAATATCAAAGAGAAATACCATGCCAGAAAGATAAAACAGAATCAAATGCAAGATTTCTGCCCACTTATGTGAAGTCCTGACCCCTGCTTGAACTCTTCTGGGTTCCCCTACCTAAATTCTTAAGCTGAGAAGCCATGGCAGACCCACACAGACACAGGGTGAAGCATCCCAGCCCCAGCGGAGCAAGAAGCTGGGATTTCCCCGTGTCATGAGAGTCCCAGCACAGCGCCAGGGTAATGGCATTCCGAATGCAGGGTGTTCATTGCCCTCCAACTTTGAACAAACGAGGTCCTCAGCTACTCCTCTGTATGAGGAATCAACTTGAATGGTCTGTCACACTGCTCTTCTGATAGATGGGCTTCGAAATGCTCACACCTTTGGTTGGGTTGAGATAGCTGAGTTATTTGAACTTAGTAATTTGAAAGTTCTTGGTGTGGTGCTTTCACTTCATGTATTGTCATTTTAACATTATTTTCTTTAGCCCATCCTGCTCTTCAGATCTAGAAAGGTGACTGGTGCCCATGGACAGCCAGAGCACACCTGGACTGAAGTCCCCATCAAACCAACCAGGATGCCCCACGGATTCTCAATCCCTTTACACTTTGTTCTTGAAGAGAACCTTTTCTAACAATCAGTTCTTAAAGGATAGCATGAGTTGTTCCTTTTGAATGTGGATAGATCCACGTGTCACATATTTATCCAGTAGTTACCTTTAGATCCCGTACCACGTGCCAGGTTCTGTGCTCTGTCTGTAGGAGTGGGGTATGGATGTCCCAGGGGGAAATTAACTCTCTTGTGAGGAGGACACATAAAGAGGCATCTTTACACTGTGATTAAGAATGACAATATCAGTTCCTAAAGTGTGCATGTAAACCAATTACAACATATTTCTTTTTCTCAGTCAAGAACAATCTTTGTGTGAAGGTGTCCACATGTGTGATGGCAAAGGCTATTCCCAAGTGTTTCTCATGTAAGATGTTTGGACGTTATGTGTAGTCCTTGCGATGACGTGCTTGGTGTGGGGCCCTTGCCTCGCTTCTGTGCCTGGATGTTTTCTGAATAGAATCAATGGGAATTGGTCATGCCTGAAGCCATAGGTAAACATAAAGGCCATTTACTGCTTACATATAGCTGATGCTCAAAACCAATTGCCCAAAAGAAAAAGTATAGAACAAAACCAGTCTTAAAGAGTCATCAGACCAAGAGGCTGGGTGGAAACATGCTCTACTGGTGCCAAGTATATGTTTTTATTCTTTTCAATGACACCTGGCACTTTGACAGAATATGCTAAGACATGCCAGAGAATTTAGCCTCAGATGGCACCTTCCTCCATGGGCAAGTTTCCGTATTACAGGACTAGATTTCCATACAGCAGCTGGGGACTTGGAAACACCCCTCTGGTCTTCATGCTGGACATAAAGGCCCTGGCCTTAATTTGTCCTATCTTCACTGACCTCGCATTCTGAGGGGTGAACTAAAGCATAGTCTAGCTCCTTGGGCTTCCCAAGCAATGAGTTCTTTTCAGTTCAACCCAGAAACAACCTTTAGGGACAAACATAAGATAATAATAATCTCATTAACAACTTTTGTAAAAAGATAAAAATAAAACCTCACACACAGACTGGCCAGTTAGCTCAGTTGGTTAGAGCCTGGTGCTGATAATAGCAAGGTCCGGGGTTCAGTCCCTGTACTGGCCAGCTGTCAAAAAAAAAAAACCTTTTCAAACATTTTATGGTTTATTTACCAAAAAAAGAACTTTGGTTTGACATACATGCACACACACACACAAACGCACACATACATATATACACACTTGATACAACCTGGGGAGTCTCAGTACACATAGCCAGGGTTTGACCTCGACTCTATCATGGTACCTTATCAGCTCAATGGCTTTCTTCCAAAGACAGTTAATGCTACTGAAAACACAAGGAAAAATATGACCCCCAAATCATATAAAAACAAGTCTACTTGGGAAAGTCAGACAAAAATTATTGCACAGGGAAACGTGCTCATACCCTGGTAAGGTTAATTATTTGGAAAATTTGAGACAGGTTAAAGGTCAACATCACTTCTGAAGTTCTTCTAACTACTGGTCTTTAAGGGAGAAATGTCATGTTCTCCTGAACAATGGCAAAGGCATTTCATTTTATCCATGGCTTCCTCATGAAACCAAGTTGCGTCCCTGTAACTGGATTTTTCCTGCTTTATGGCTGAGACTAGAGTAGAAAATTATTCCAAAGATAAAGTCTTGCTACCTTACCTAAAATGCAAATCTATCTTGTGAATTCTTAGAGTAAATCCTCCCTTTTAATTGTATTTCATGCCTGGTGAATGTGGTATCTGACGTCTACATCATGGGACATCTGGCCTGAGGGATGACATGGTGCTTCAGGACTTGGTGATAGGGCTCTTTCCCTCTGCCTGGTCATTCTTCATGCCAGCCTCAGGCTGGGCTTTGAGCTGTAGGTCAGAGTCGGGACCGCGGGACAGTGAGTTTGAGGCACTTTCCCTGGTTTGTGGACAGAGGTCCTGCTTTTCATTTCAGGGCCTTTCTCTTTCATCGGTTCCCTATCACAAACAGAGGAACTCACGTTAGAAAGACGGGTTCGCAGAGCCCATCCCCAACCATGACCGCCCTGCCCTGAGCACTCACCCAAGGAGGAGCCTCACTTGAGTTACAAGTGTGCCCTGCGTGTTCCACTGTTCATCAGCATCTGCACCCAAGGGTACATGAGAAAAGACAGAAGACAGATGCCTTTCCAGTGTCGCAACTTGTGCCAAAGTTAAGCTTAAAAATAGACGTGGTAACCGTGCATCGGCTGAAAATGTACCTTGCTATGGAATGTGGAAACTTAACTAATCAGGACCTAGGCAGCTCCATCTGTTGCCTCAGATACTCTGTTCGACTCTGCAGACTGGCGGTGCTAACACCAAAGTTTGTTAGTCACAAAATAGGAAGTCTCCACACAACAGCAGCTTCTTTCAGAGAATGACTCAGCTCTACAGGCAGATTGTGTTCCCAGGAATGTTTTGTAGTTTAAATGGAAATTCTTCTGAAAAGGATTTTAATCACTTTGACCCTGAACAACTTTTGTCTCAGTTTTTGACACTTTGCTATTTTATATTCCTGGAACCCAATCATTCTTCAGACTCCCCAAAGGGAATGGATTTCTCTAAGAGAAATTTGTAGTATAAAATCCAGTGCTGTAATCCTAAAAGCTGATTTTTTTTTTTTCACACGTGTGTGGCAAAACTTTTTAAATAGGAAAGCATTCCTAGAGCAATGAACAATTTTTTTTTCCTTTTTGTCTTTTTTACTGACCGGTAATGGGATCGCAACCCTCGGTGTCGTGCCCGTACTGGGGACCGGCAACGGAATCGCAACCCTCGGTGTTGCGCCCGCACCGCGCTCAGCCAGTGAGCGGGAACCGGTCTCCACATGGGATCCGAACCCTCGGCGGGAGCGCCGCCGTGCTCCCAGGCGGCGCACTCTCCAGTGCGCCACCGGGCTCCCAGGCGGCGCACTCTACAGTGCGCCACCGGGCCAGCCCACAATGAACAATTTTTAATCAAAAACCCTTGTCCTTACCCTGTAGAGACTGGATGGTACAGGGACTGTGCAGGCTGCTCCAACAAGCCAGCATGACCATTCTCAAGTCAGCCCGGGTGGAAGGGGTCAAGCTGGAGGTCCACACAGTGAAGTCATCCTGCCTGGGGATCAGGATGGATCAGGGTAAAAAATTAGGCAAACGCTGCTCTCAGACTGGGCCGTGTTTCCATTTGTGAAGTCTCTCCAATCCTCAAGTAGAACACCTATTTGTAAACCTCTGAGGCTGGATCTACAGTAACAATGTCAAGGCATTTTCCCTCAAGACTGAAGGATACTACTAAACTTTCTGTCCAGTATGTGCTTATTGTCTCATTTTCCCAAGATCAGCTGAAAATGAATGGAAAGGAACTTTTAAAAGGTTGACGAGCAAGGACCTCTCAGGTGAAAGTTCATCTATGGGTGGATCAGAATAGATATACTTGGTTTTGTTGCAATAAACAAGCAAACAAAACACGATGCAAAAGCCACCCAGGTCTCAGGGACTTAACAGGAAAGTGTAATTCTTATTCATGCTGCTTGCCCCACCATCGGTTGGTGGGAGGCTCTGCACCTAAGTTGAGAGAGACTTTATGTGTTCACACACTGCCACGGTCACCTTGGCAGGAAAAAGAGAATATGGCAAACCCTATTTTAAGAGCATGAGGATGCTCTTAAAGCTCCTGTAGGGAATGCTTTTAAAGATTCTATGCAGAATTGCTTAAATTTCTGTGTAATTTATATAACTGTTCCCCTGTTGATGGACATTTAGGTTATTTCAAAATTTTCACTATTATAAGTAATGCTGTATCACATACAAATAAGCACACAAAGCCCCTCAACAAAATACTAGCAAATGTAATCCAGCAATATATAAAAAGGATTATACTCTATGATTAAATTCTGAATAGGGAAGTAAAGTATAGAGGAAATTAATAAATCATAAGAGATTACTTTGCTGAACTCTGTAAATAGGTTTAAAACCTGTTTGAAATGAATGGAAAAATAAATTCCCAACTATGACTCTGCATAATATAGTCAGTGCAGATGAGCTAGTTATTATAGAGGCACAGAAATACTTTTTTATTAAAGCAAGAATAATATTTATACTAAAACCCAGTCCAACAAAGCAAGCACAAAAAACAACTACAGACCATTCTTACTTATGTATGAATAATGTCTTAAAAGTTCTAAATATAATATCAGCAAACAGAATTCAGCAGCATATTAAAATAATAATATGCTATAGCCAAGTAAGGTTTATTCTAGGACTGTGAAGATGGTTTGATATTAGAAAATATATTGATATAGTTACACTAGTAATAGAAAAAGAGGGAAATAAAATAATGCTGAAAAAGCATATGGTGACATCCAACCCACATTCCTAATAAAATTCTTAATATAAAGTAAATGTACTTCCATAATTATACTCATACAGAATATAAAGTATGTTATATATGAGATATTATTATACATTCTTTTTTTTTTTTTTCCTTTTTGTCTTTTTTCGTGACCGGCAACGGACCACAACCCTCAGTGTCGCGCCCGTACTGGACCGGGACCGGCAACGGGATCGCAACCCTCGGCGTTGCCCCCACGCCTCGCTCAGCCAGTGAGCGGCCGGTCTGTATGTGGGATCCGAACCCTCGGTGGGAGCGCCTGCCGCGCTTCCCAAGCGGCGCACTGTAGCAGTGCGCCACCGGGCCGGCCCCAATATTATTATACATTCTGTGTACTTATATAAATAACCCTAAATCCACATTATATTCAACAACAAAACACTATAAGCATTCCTGTTATAATCAGAAACAAAGCAAGGATGTACATTTTCACCAGTAACATTTAACATTTCTTTGGTGGTACTAACTAATGCATTTAGAAAAGAAAAATAAGACCATAAATATTTGAGAAGAGTAAAACTGTTGCTATGGTAGATATTATTATTATATAGCATGAAAACCTAAGAGAATTAACTTTAAAACTATTACAGATTGTAAAAGGATTCAGTAAGTTGATTAGGTACCAAATTAATACATAAAAATCAATAGCACTTCTTTGTAGAAATTAATAAGCAGTTAAAAGATAAAATGGAAGAAACAATCCAGGGGATTAATATTATCTAATCTGATCTAGGAAGCACAAAGTAATCCAGTCAGGGTAAATAAAAATAAATCCATGCTTAGGCGTGTTTTAGTGAAACTGCAGAACACCACAGCATCTCTCAGCCAGAGAGGAAGACAGGTCACGTAAGGAAGAATGATATTTCAGAATGATGGCTGTCTTATCAACATCAGTATGGGAAGCCAGGAGACAGAGGACAAGTATCTTTCAAGTGTTGAAGGAAAAATAATCATTAATTTAGAATCAAATGCCCAGGAACACCATCTCTGAAAACCAGGAGTGAAGTAGAGACATTTATAGATAAACAAAAGCAGAGAGAGTTTACAACCAAGAGACCTACACTAAAGGAGCTTCTTGTGGGTTTAAGGAAGAAAATTTAAAAATCCCCAAAGAACGGTCTATTCGGTGGGGGAGAACGGTAAGGAAAAAATGGCAACCTTTTATGTAAAACTAAGAAAGTGCCACATTTATGAGATAATAGTATTTTTTTTAAAAGACAAGGCTAAGATACCGACCCACACACCATCTATAATCCGTGAGGAGCGTGATTACAGTAAAACTGCTCTGAGGTCTTTGTGTTGTTTGGGAGAAAAGCAACATCATGATCTCAGTAGATGCACAGAAGCATTTGATTAATTTCAGTACTTCTTCGTGATAAAAGCTCTTAACACACTAGGATAAAAGAGAACTTCTTTAAACTGGCAAATTAAATCTATCACATTCTCACAGTGAACGTCTTTTTCAATGAGAAAACTTTGGGAGCATTCCTGTAACACCATGCATCACACAAGGATGCCCCGATCTTATTTGGTTTTGTAAGTCCCGACCAGAATGGTGAAAGGAGAAGAAATTAAAGGATCAAAGACTAAAAAGGAAGAACCAAAACTCTCATTTTAGCAGATGTTTTTCAGTTAGCTACACAGAAACCCAGCCAAAATATACAAATTATTATAAATAATAAGCACGTCGGAAAAGTAGATGGCTGTAGGATATATCTTATAAGATTCAATATATTTTCTACTGTATCCTTTTATAACTTTTGGATTTTGTACCTCGGGCACATATTGCCTAGCAAAACTCTAATTATTTTAAAGCTGTCCCTGATCTTTTAAAAGCATGTATCATATCCTATTCACATAAAATATGTTCATAGTATATAGCACTAAGAGATGCTGAAAAGGCTGAGAACAAAAATATTACTGTCTTAGGGGTAATTTTCTCAGCATGGTGTAGTTTGATTTTGGTTTTCTGCCTTATGTTTGAATTATGTACTATTTTTACAATAAAAATAAAGCCATTTTGGGCCGGCCCAGTGGCGCACTGGATAGTGCGCCGCTTGGGAAGCGCGGCGGCACTCCCGCCCGAGGGTTCGGATCCCACATACGGACCGGTTCCCGCTCACTGGCTGAGCGAGGCGCGGGAGCAACGCCGAGGTTTGCGATCCCGTTGCCGGTCCCCGGTCCGGTACAGGGGCAACACTGAGGGTTGCGATCCGTTGCCAGACATGGAAAAAAGACAAAAGACAAAAAAAATAAATAAATAAAAAAAATTAAAGCCATTTTTATTGTAAAAGAATGAATAAATAAATACACCCCTCAAAATAGATATTTGCATAATCTCCACATAGTTGGGCCCAGAAATCTAATTTTTTTAAGCTCTACTGCCGATTCTGATGATCACGTTTGGAACCACAGGGGTAGTATTCATAATCTAATTTCAGATCATCATCTAAATTGCTGAAGCAAACACGGAGGACTTGTCTACAACTCAGATGAAAATCACAACAAAATTATTACCAGCCTGCATTGTAGAATATCACCGTCATGTTGGACTAATTATTGACACAATTGCCCAATGAACCAGGCTTCAGCCAGTCGATGACGTCCACCCACCCAGGCAGCCTCACTCCTTTCCGCCCTAAGTCTTCGCTGGCTGGCTGCTGTTCTGGGCACCATGCACAGTCAGAGCTTGGGCTGAGGAAGGCCCTGGTCCCTGAGGGCCTCCCACTCTACTTGGATATACTCCAGGAAATGGACAAAAATGTTAGTTGCAGAAATGACCAAAGCAAAACAGAATCTCCAGCAGATGAACAAGACCAGGGACACTCTTCAACTTGTGCTCCAGGGAGGTGCCATTCACGTGGAATTTCCAGCTGTACTAGTCTGCCAGGGCTGCCATAACAAAGTGCCACAAATTGGCTGGCATAGACAGCAGAAACTTGTCTCACAGCTCTGGAGGCCAGAAGTCCAAGGTCAAGTTGTCAGTAGGGTTGGTTCCTTCTGAGGCTGTGAGGGAAAATCTGTTCTGTGCCTCTTGCCTAACTTCTGGTGGTTTGCTGGCAATTTTTGGTGTTCCTTGGCTTGTAGAAGCATTACCCCATCTGTGCCTTGATGTTCTTGAAGCGTTCTCCCTGTGTGCATGTCTTTGTCCTAATTTCCCCTTTTAATAGGAACACCAGGAATATTGGATTAAGGGCCCACCCTACTGCAGTATGACCTCATCTTAACTAAATACATCTGCAGTGGCCCTATTTCCAAATAAGGTCATATTCTGTGGTACTAGGGGTTAGGACTTCAACATATGAATTTGGGAGAGGGAGGCACAATCCAACCTATAACATGTGCAAAAAGTGCTGTCTGGAAACTGGGCCCGGAGGTCTGGCCGTAGAAGAGCATTCCTCCTTCGTTGACTGTCTTGATTTCTCAGCGCTGCACCAGCCTACAGTCTCTGAAACCACCACGGGGGGCATGGTAGGGTAGATTTGGTGGGGGGATGCTGCATGGGCATCTGATCCATGGTGGAGGTGTTGTTCACCTGTATGTCATTTGTTGCTACAGGTTATATCGAAGCTACTATCATTCCTGCTGGAGCTCGGAGGATCCGTGTGGTGGAGGATAAACCTGCCCACAGTTTTCTGGGTAAAACAAAAATGATTGGACTCACAATTTATGTTCTGAGAATTGATTTTGATGATCAGGCTGGTAATTTGGATTAGCATCATTCTGCCAGGTCATTACTGGCTTTACACCTGTACTTTACTTGTAATGAGTACGTGCTCAGAACAGCGCTGTAATGACATACGTATTCAAACCGTGCTGTCATGTTTGGCTGAAGTGCAGCTACCCCAAGATGGATATGGGGGAGGGGCAGTGGAATCAGTTGGCACCACAAGCTTTGGATAGGAAGGAAAATGACAGGAGAGTGAAGGAAGGAATGAACTGGGGTAGGATAAGTCCCCCAAAATTACCCCAGGAGAGCCCAGAGCAGCTTTAGTCTGAGCAACATGGGTCTATGGCCCAACTTGCAGGAAGCCCCTGTAGGCTGTCAGTGACTCTGAGGATGACTCCTTGGCTGGAAAAAAAAAAAAAAAAAAAGCCCTAAATCTATAGAAACCCAGAAGAACACTGATTATCACTAAGTACTGTGTACCCCAAAGTCCTGGTGGACAACTTCATGGACTTCAAGTACAAACACCTGCATCTTTCTGTAGCATTGGGTTCCATTCCAGACTGGTCTTCATTGCCTTCCACAGAACCTTGGTTAAAAGCCTAAGAGTCATTCTGTTAAATCCCTTCCTAGCCAGAGAAGACCCTCTGAGCATATCCTAGGCTCAGTTCTCAGCCTCCTTATCCAGCCCAGCAAAGGCCAGCTTTGTACTCGAGTATAAGGGTGGTTGGAGGGCTGAGTTGAACACATAAGTGTTCTCTATGCAGGACACAGGAGGCAGACGCTGCTACGTATGGAGACAGCAGGGCACCCAGAGGCTATTCTACTTGTAGTTACTGGGATGGAATTTGCCAGGACCTATGTCCTCGGCCCACCCTAATCCCATGTTTCTGTCTTGGGTTAAATTTCAAACTAGAGGTGGCTCTATCTTCTACTTAGGTACCCTTCTCCCGAGTTTCCGTCATCTTATAATCTCTTATCCTCTTTTGCAAGGTGCTGTTTGAGATCAGAAAAAAGAAAAGAAAAAGTAAGACATAATTTCTCTGGTTTCAAACTATTTTGGCTAAATCGAAGTTACCCATGAAACCCTTAAAAGTATGTCTTTGTCAATATTCCTGCCTTTGTAGGCTACACAAAAGTATCCATGCCTTTCTTTGTAACAGCCCCTATTTGAGAAACTGAAAGTAATGAATCAGGCCCAAAAGAAATCTCTAGTGGGCAAGTTGACAGTAAAGACCACCATGATATCATTTAAGAGTTAGGAAACCCATAAAGCCACCAAGATGCTCCTTGCACACCTGCCTTCGGGACAGGCAGGAGGACGGGCAGGAGCTCTCATTTCCAAGTGCCCGCACCAGGACTCACTGGCACCCAGCCCCCTTCAGTCCCTCCTGTGTCTCAGGCAGCCCTGCCACCTCCTCTGCAGCTTTGTCACCTGCCGTCTACCCTCCCTCCTTGATCAAGGCTGTAATGCCCATTGCTACTTCTGCTGCCAGGGTGTGACCTTGCTGTCACTCACATTGACATCCATATGGGTCTTCAACAGCCCCGTGGTCTTTCCCATGTCCCCTGTGTAGACACTGCCCCAATCTCTCCTGGCACTCTCTTCCCAGCTGGCCCAGCTGTTACTCTATAAATAGAACAGTGCTTGTAAATGTTTTCTAAAAGAGGTCCTCAGGCTGTTGTGGGCAGCTTCTTAGGAGTGACAGCCTTTTTACTAAATTCTCAAAGTGCCCACCCATCTCTGCCCACCCGAAGAAATTGGGTCAACTTCACCAGCATTTACATAGGAAGCCCCATCACCTAGTGTCACCACCAAAAGTCACCCTTCCCATGTGGTGCATTGGGAATGTACCATTCTTACCTGGGGATGATGTTTCTGCTCCAGGGGCAGTGGACCTTCATGGGAGGCTCAGGTCACTGTTCACCCTTATTTTATTCAAAAATCATGATCTGGGTATTGCAAGAGCTAGATCAGTTCTGAGGTTGACTTACTGGTTCTTCCATCAAGCACCAGAAGATGCCCGTGCAAATAATTCCTTGGGCATCCAATCCTGGCTTCTGAGACTTCCCACCACATTCCTCCCATGACCCCAGCCCCAGGCATCTGGCGAAAACAGGAACATTTCCTTTTCTTTATCTCTGCTTTTCTGTGGCAATATAAGAATGACAGGATGTCAGAATCCTTCAGATCACTCCTCAACGTCTGCTTCCCTCAGTAAAACCGAACTTTTTACTGGAACTCACTTTAGGGTCAACAACTAATAACTAGTAGGTGCTGCCCAGAGGAACAAGCTCTCGTGATTATCCCCTCAGCTACCAAAGTGTAAGGGCTGAGGTGTAAGGAACTCTTCACATTAGTGGTTCCCAGTCATTCAGCCCTGCTGTGCTTTAGAGACCTGGCCCCTAATCCCCCAAAGGTGCTGCGGAGTATCGCTGTGCGTGCTTCACGGAGGAGCACATTGGAGCTCCAAGGGGCTCAGTCACTTGTCCAAGCTCCTCCCTTCCTCTGAGTCTGCTGCAATCCGGAGCCTCTGAGAATCTCTCCAAGGTGTTCGGTCACCGCCAGACACGGACTGCTGGAGAAGGCTCTTTACTGGAGAATACGTGTTGAGCCTGCCCACTGCTACTTTGTTGTATGCACTCCATCCCAAGGACATTGGTTTAATGTCTCAGGATGACTTCTCAGCTCCCCAGAAGCACTGGACCTACATGGAGGTTGGAGCCAGGCCTCGTCCCCTTATCTTATCCAAAAATCATAACCCCGGCATTCCGGGCCCTGGCTCGCAGACAAGGGCGAACGTGAAGGTGGTCCACACTCCTTATGTTTCTAAAGTTAGTTCAAACAGGCCTGGTTTCCACTCAGGGCTGGGTGCTTTGGAACTCAACCCAGTGTAACTTTGAATTGCTCTCACATTTGCTGGGAGCAGTTCCTGAAGAATTTCACCCCACCTACCTTCAGCCCACGCTGGCTGGCTCTCTGCTCAAAACCACCTGGAACAGGAAATGCCTGTGCAGTGCGTATCCGTGGCTAAGAACAGAGCTGGCAGCACTCCGAGTGGAAATAAAAGGAGCTGACTCGATGCCAGGAGTAAAAGTAGGGTGACTGGGGGTCAGGTCTTCCAGTTGAATCCAGGAGGGGGAGACCAAAAGAATCCTGCCCATGTTTCTGCACAGCTCTGGGCCAGAGGAGGGCATGTGGGTAGGCAGAGCTAGAGCTGGCCCTCCCTCCAGGAGTGCCCCCTCCTGGCTCCCTGGAGTGGCTCACAGTCTTCCACCATAGTGCCTGGAAGTCCAGGGACGGGCTGTAATGTCCACAGAGAGGTAGAAGGGCCCAGAGTGGAAACAGACATTCAGCACATGACCTCACATTCCAGGCCATTGAGAAGGTTTGATTAGGTCATAGTTGCAAAGGAAAGTGTACCCGCCTGCATGGTGCCCCAAGAAAATCTCTCTGTTAAGAGGCTTCTGAGCAAAATCCACAAAAGCACACATTGTTTTATTCTGGACAGTGGTTTAAAACATCCAACCTTTGGCCCAAGCAGAACCAGCAAAGGAAAACCTTGTTACCAAATCAGAATGACAGACATCACAGATGAAATCAAGTTGCTTGGGGAATTCCCGTCTGAACTCTGCTACTTGCCTATGGAATCAAAGCATTTGTCATCTATTAATTCTGTTATTTATCTTAATAGTCCCTCTTGAGTCTTTTCTGGAGCCAAAAATTTTAATTTCAAATGCAAACTAATTGATCTGAAAATGCTTACAGATGAAGGGGGCTGGAATATACCCATTGATTCACAGGGCTTGAGAAGGGCAAGAGCTTGTAAAGCCCGAAACTTATTTAATTTGGAGGGCCTTCTTTAAGAAAAAGAATACACTTTGCTCAGGGCCTTGGAAAAGGATTCTTGCACCAATGTGCACTGGAGCTGAAGCCTCGCAGGCTGTCTGGAACCTGCTCTGTGCTGCTGCAGGAAGGGGTGACCTGCACCCTCTCTCTCTCTGAAGCCGACAGCCCCATAAGTTATTATATTACTGCATTCCACATTGAACCTATTTATTCACTGTTAAAAGTCATCCTGATGTCCCAACAGAATCTCTGAGGCTGAAGTCTCACCCTCTTGAAGGAATGTCAGGCACTGAATTCTTTTTTTTTTTTTTTTCTTTCCCTTTTTTTGTCTTTTTTTTTTCGTGTCTGGCAACGGATCGCAACCCTCAGTGTCGCGCCCGGACCAGACCGGGACCGGCAACGGGATCACAAACCTCGGTGCTGCGCCCGCACCTCGCTCAGCCAGTGAGCGGGAACCGGTCTGTATGTGGGATCCGAACCCTCGGCGGGAGCGCCACCGCGCTCCCAAGCGGCGCACTGTAGCAGTGCGCCACCGGCCGGCCCAGGCACTGAATTCTGATTTTAGCAAGAAGTTGTGAGTTTTCAGCATGGACCACAGCAACCCGCAAATTCTGAACCTTGGTCATTTACTCAGGCTAAAGTCAGAAGGGTTGCAAGCGATCCGCATGCCTCGTGAAACTGCTGGCCTCTTGCCTTTAACTCCACCTCTGTGTTTCCTCTCACTCAGCAACGTGTAGACACGTGTCATCGCAAACAAAGTCTCCCGAGGAAAGGGGCACCGGATGTGAGATGGGGGCCCTGTCGCAGTTATAAAGCTACTTTTGCAGTGCCTGGAAGCTTGCAGCCACTGTGGAGATGGCCAGAGCAGTGCTTGGGCATGTAAAGTTTATTCTTTCTGGGGCATGATCGTGGGATATTTTGCCCACTCAACAGCTCCAGACCAGGACCTCCAAAGCCAAGACAGGTGTAACTGGTGGGAGTGCCCCAGCAGCACCATGCAGCTTGTGAGAGCCAATCGAATGCATCTCTCTCCATCCTTGTTCACTGACTTCAGCCAGGTAACTTGAAATCCACCATGGTGAAGATGTTTATACCATTGGTGGCTGAAAGTGCTGTAAATCTAGGCTGTTTTCCCCAGAGAGCTGTTTGTCACCAGCGCTCCTCTGTCCAATACATCCCTCCCCATTCAGCAGCTGACCTTTTTCTAGATCAGTCTGTTAGGCACAGCCTGTATCTCTCATTTCCCATCCTTTGACTTCCCATGCCTTGACCATACCCAGGAGCTCCTCCATGGCCACCCTGAACCACCCTGCAGATCACCTCCTGAAATGTCTGCTCCACCCACCTGCTACAGACAAGCAAGACCCCGCTCTGGTGATCGGAGGGTGGCACACCCCACACCCAAGTTGGCTCTGCCTCTGTCTTCTGTCATAGCTGCTGCTGGGTCTCGGCCACAGCCAGTCCTCCAGTGGCAGGGGCCAGGCTTCCCTAGCCAGCCCACACCTCGGCTCAGTGTTTCTGTGGATGTTCTGTAATCATCTCTAGGTGTGCTCTCCTTCCCTTTTTCTAGTCCTTCCCACTCTTGACCTCCCAGAAGTTTGACTTTTGCCGTGGAGGCAGGGCAGTTTTCAGTTCATAACTCACTAAGTCACTTTGAAGCACTTTAATCGAGAGGGCCAGGGAAATGCACGAGCAAGACCGGTAGGAGAGAGCCACCTTGTCGGGAGCGCTCATGCCAGCACAGGTGCAGCAGCGGGGGAGGGTTCAAGGTGTGGACAGAGTGGGCAAGGCCTTCTGCATCTCCGCGGGTGTGGGCTGAGGTTGGTAAGCAGCTACGGGCGATTTCTAGGAATCTGTAATAGTCATTTTCTTTCCCTACCTCCTCTGCCCTCATCATGATCAGTATTTTTTTAAAAACCAACCTCCAAAAGGCACATGTGAAAGCCACACCCACTTCTCAGTTGCTGCGCATCAGGCTCAGGCACTGCTGTATCCAGGGGCTTAAAACGATGACGTGGGAAAGTCTCTGTCCCAGCACTCATGTCCTCTCTGGGGGCCTCTGCCAAGTCTCTGGGCAACCCTGTGGGAAGAGAGCTGCTGCTTCCCATGGCGAACCAAAGTCCCACTGTCTGAGTGTGGATGATGGGCCCATGCCTGGGGCTGGAGTGGAATTAGGGGTCAGCCCTGCATGACTGGAGGAAAAACATTCCCAAAGGAAATCCTAGTGCTGTTGCCTGAGGAAGGAGAAACAAATGCCAAGTAGCAAGCACAGTAGATGTGGACAACCGCCGCAGACAGGAACACAGTCAGGGCCCCGGCCCCAGCCCAGGCAGTGAGTGGGTGACGGTCAGTGGATATGGGAGTCAGCTGGGTCACGTGAGTGGGCTGAGACAGGGAGGAGAGCAGCCACCCCAGCTTCCCTCTGGTCTCTGGGAAATGGGTTCCTAGGGGTGGGCCGACTGCGATTTGGTCAGCACACAGCAGACTTCTCCTTACAGGGCATCTCCACCTGCTCAAGGGTCCTCTACCCCAGTAATGGTGACAGCAAGCCTTCCCCTCCTCCTCCTCCCTTTGTGGCCATGCTGCATCTCTCGCCCCTTTTCCCAGCCAGACTTCTGAGAAGATGCTCCCATGCCGTGCCTTCTTCCCACCACCAGCCTACCCCGGAAACTGATCTTGACGAGATCGATCAAGGCCACTGAGTGTCAGGAGCCACAGTCCCACCTCCGTACCTGGCCATACATTCCCGGACCACCTCTTCTCCTTACTTGTCCTACAAGCTCAGCTCAAAGGATGCCTCTTCCAGGAAGCCTTCCCCTTTGCCCCTGCCCCACCCCTTCTCAGGCCCTGGAGGTGCTTCAGCCATAGAGCATATGAAATTGTATTAGGTTTACCTGTTATCTGTCTCTAGTCCCCAGCTAGGAGCTCTCACAACAGGGTGAGGGGCTGGGGGAGGTCTGCTGTCCCACGTGCTTCCCTGACTCGTTCTTTCTGTGGCGTTCCATAGAGGACTCTGGCTGTCTCTTTTTTTCTGTCTATTCCTTCCCACCAGCCTGCGTGGATTCCTAAAACCAAATGTACACATGCATATGTGAGAAATAATTTTTCAAATCTACAGAGAAAGTGAAAGAACAATGAGCACCCATACGGTGTTCACCTAGATTCACCAATAGTTCGCAAAACCAAATGTATTTTAGCTTATTAGCTCCCTCGAAGCTTTGGAAATCCAGAGGTTGGTTATTTTTATAAGGGTATATAGGACATGAGTGCCTATAGCAATTAGGGCCTGGAATGTCTTCTCTTTGAGAACAGGTCTTATGTTTGCACATTTTATCATTTTTATAAAAGTCTACACGGATGATATAAAGAACATGAGAATTAAAAGTTGTCAGAGTGATAAGTGCGTGCATTGGGCTCAATCTGTTATGTTCAGGTCTCCACTCTGTAACTTAATAGCTGTGTGACTTTGGACAAATTACTTAACGTTTCTGTGCCCCCATTTCATCATTTGTGGAGTGAGGAAAATAATCCTGTACCTTAGAGGGTTGTTGGGAAGATTAAATGGGTAAGAGTATATGAAGGCGCTAAAGCAGAGCATGTGCTCCTTAAATGGTACTTTATAGGTGCTGACGGAGGAAGAGAAAGAGACATTATGGGTGTCCCAATATTCTTGCCTCCTCTTAGCAGCCAGGAAGTTTCAATAGCAGGTAGAATTTCTTGAAGGAGAATTGATTTGATTCCAAGTGGTAGAGCTTTCTCTTTCCTGAGCCTTGCCTGGAGTCCTGCAATCTTCAGCCACTCACTGTGCACAGCCACCCTGGATGTGAAACCCCACCTGGAAGTCACTCTGTTGGAAAGCCCTTCCTGTTTCTCCTGGCAGTTCCTGGAATGAGGAACCTGGAGATTGCATCTTCTCTGTGTTTGCCAGGAACAGGCCTGGGACCATAATGTCCTGGAGACAGGTAGCTGAGGCCAGGGTCACCCAGCATGCCTCAACTGCTGTGGCCCAACCATGACTCCAACCTCAGGATCCCAACACAGGCTGGGGCTAATGAATGCAGCGTTAACTGAAAACCCTTTTTGGTTTCAACTTTCATTTTCCAAAATCACTATTAAATGTAGGCATTTTATTTTTGGCCTCAGTAAGCAGAGAACATGAATGGGATAGAATCTGATTGAGCTGATTGTGAACTAACAGGTTCCAAAGTAATTGAGAGCAGTTTGGGGTGTTGGAGGCTCTGGCTGCATGTGCAGAGTAGGAGCCTGGGACTGAGGGTGCCCTGGGAGCTTCATTTTTAGAAATGGCACAAAGACTTGCTATCACCTTTTGTCATGTACCACCTTCTCGTAAATGCCAGAGTGGGTTCTAGTTAGTTGAGCTTTTTTTTTTTTCCTCCTAAATAACAAAAGCAGCAACAACAACAAAACCCACAGAATTCTACTGCAGAGTGCTCTCCCCATGAGAATGACATAGACTTCAAACCTAAGAGAAAAGACAAAAGAAAAGTCACTGGTGAGCACTTCAGATAATACATAGATGGCTTGTATGGAAAACCAGATTTGTGCTATGGCCAGTCAACAAAATGTTGATTCCCTGTTTCTTCCCACACGTGTTGTACTGAGGTGTGAACTGTGAGTGAACAAAATTGTGAGCTCTTGTGTGAGAGCACCCCCTCACCGACATCCCGCACACACCCCGGCAGCTGCCGAGTGTTACTGCTGCGTTTGTGGGCTGCGGGGTTCCCAAACGTAAATACCTAATAGAATAATGACTCTCTTAAAGGACCATCCACTTTACTAATGTGGGGGTATCAAATCCTTAAGAGATGTGGGAGTTAGGCTGCCCTCCTTCAAAAGCCCCACATTGATAATAGCAAAGTGAATCAGTGAGTTTTCCTAGAGTATCAAAATCTGTTTTGTAGCCTTGGACATGCCAAAATAGAATTAATTCATCGGGCAAAAAAGCATCTGTTCAGGTAAGTCAAGCTAAATGTGATTGGGCTGTGGTGTCCCCATGCTCTGCCCCTCCCCCTGCCCCCACTCTTCAAGTTGGTTTTGAGACAAGCAGCTCACGCAGAAGCTGTAAGGTGCCCCCATCCGTCCCGACACCTCTCCTGGGGCATCCTGTGGGTCTGGAGGAGCTCTGCTCTGAGAGCCAGGCTGTGTCCTCAGTAGACAGCTTGCCTTCTCTCACCTGAGGCCTTCCTCCTTCCCCATTGTGAATGGGGAGACCACTGACCCACTGAGGGCACCCAGAAACCCTTTAAAGACAGACTGGATCCTCCCCTGACTCTGTGGTGTTCATTTTTCTTTGTAGCTCTCAAAGACTCCAGTAAGAGATCAATCAACAGTGACTGGAAGATAGAACTCCCAGGAGATTTCCAGATTGCCGGCACAACCGTCCGCTATGTGAGAAGGGGCCTGTGGGAGAAGATTTCTGCCAAGGGACCAACCAAGATACCACTTCATCTGATGGTAACTTGCTGGGTTTGCCCTTGTCTTAAGGCTGTGGCTCCCATAGATATACCAGGTTACTTCTTCCCAGGACTGTGTGAGGAGGAGATGCATCTGGCTCCTGGGGATGCTCAGTGCTCTCTCGGTCTTTTCTTATCTAATCCATTCTATAGCATGCTCCAGAATACTCTCTCTCTCTCTCTCAGCTTCCCCCTGGCTCTTCACTGGCAAAGCTCCTATTTTTTTTTAAAAGGAGCTGCTTCCAAGAAGAAAATGCTTAGCCACGTGGGTGGCAGGCAGGGAGACTTGGCCTTATTAAGCAGACAGCCCCGTTCAGAAGTCTGTTTTTCTATCACATGGCGGGATGCATAGATCTGCCCCATGGTCTGTATATTCACATTGGAAACTACCTTTTGGGAATGTACTATTGACTCAGTGTCCAAACCAGCATCACTCGGATTTTCCAGACTCAGCTTGTGACAAAGCATAGGGAATCAGGAAGGAGAATCCAGTTGTACGGTATGTTTACTCCCCAGGTGGTCTCAGTAAACCTGTGCGATTGGGCCAGGGTGCCATCGTCTCATCTGAGGTCTCCTGGAAGTCTCCGTTTGAGCCACTTAAACATCCACCTGTGCCTCCTTTTAACCCTTAGAGATCTCCAGGGAAAGAAATGCCACTGTTTTCCTTCTAAAGGTCCAGGAGTTCTCATGGATGACTTCTGATAGGTCATAGTAGTTGATTCCACATCTATTCCAAAGAACAGAATTTGTGGCAGCTTGTATGCCTTATAATCAAAGCACACTATCCTCAGTGTTTGCCAGAGTCTCTACTTGAAGTTCTTTTTCCCCATTAATTTGTGATCTCTGGCAACCTGCAGCTGTTCAAGGTTAGTGACACCCAAGAGATGTTCTGGCCACTGTCCAGGGAATCTCTTTAGGCGACCAGCACTGCCTGTGAACACCAGTACCCTGTATGGGTGTCACCTCATAATGGTGCTAACCCCATTAACAATTTCTGGTGAGACAAAGCCAGTTTCCACATGCAACATAAACCATATGGAAATCTGCCAATGCAACACTCAGCTCCCTAATCCACCGCAAATATATTCCTGCAAGTAGATTTCTGATATCCAGGAACCTATAAATCCTTCTGTTCTGAATTTAAAGCAGTTATTCAGAGGGGCTAAGAGAGGAGGCAAGGACAAGATAAAACCCATACGGAAACATCATCTAGCACGTGAATTTGCTTTCTCTAGCATACACCAACATGAGTATATTTCCCTTCTTTCCCAAAATCTTTCGTAAACCAAGCGAGTCGTCAGCCCATTAAAGCAAGCACACAGCCTGGATTCATTCAGACCATGATAAACAGAACTCAGAGAAAGTAACTACTGCCATAGCTGAAGTTTCAGCCCTTGTTTAACATTAATAGCTTTTCTTTCTTGAAATATGATTTTCACTTCAAATTTTTAAACCTAGAAATGAGAGGTGTCCACCCCTTCGCCTCTATAGAGAAAGCCATTGTTCCCAAACTGGGGTGCGCACATTGCTTGCCGAGTCAGGAGCACCCGTAGTCACCGGGACCTGCATTTGAAACCAATTACACACACTCACACAAATTATAGTGGCTACAAAATTGCATGAAATTGGTTTCATATGGATTTTTGATTTACCAGTCTTATTCCCATACTGAGATAATAAAGATCTCTTTTAAAGACTAGTTTTGTTTTGTTTTTTTAAACTGGAGGCATTTTTCCAAATGTGTTACTGCAAATCTGTCTGTTGGAGAAGTGGATGTTTCTGCAGCGAGGTCTGCTCTTGGCCCCCCACCCCCACTGCACAGCTTGGCCCAAGGCTGGAGGGTGTGGGAGGCAAGATGGCGCACTTCCCACCCAGCTGCCCCAGGCAAGCTCCCGCTGGCCCCTTGTGCCAGACCTCTCAGGCTGGAAGGGAACTTGCTAGCTCTTAGACCCAGGGGCACTCACTGGTTCCAAGCTTAGCCTGAAGACGTGATCCACAGCCAGGCCACTTTATGCTCCCACGAAAGGGCTTGTTTTGTGCCATGATGTCTAAAGAAATAAAGCCAGTAGCGCACCTGCCAGCCTTATATAGCTTGTCACATGAGTTCCCAAAGTGCTGACCCATTCATTCGCACACTCACTAAGATTTGAGACCCAGTGGTCCCCCCCACAAAATATGATAGGCCCATTCTCCCACCTCCACCCCACTCCCAGCTTTAAGCCCTGAGCCAGGCAGAGTTGCCATCCTGACTCCCATGGCAGCGGGAAGGCTCATGCATCCTTGGGCTTCCAAACAGATGCCCCCAAAATTCCCCTGCAGTGGGCTGTATTTTGCCCTTGAGCCTGCCTTACCCCTGACTCTCTGGACCAACTGGCATGTGAAAGTGGCTCGTGATGGGGAGTTAAGGACAATGTTTATTTTCAAAAAAAGTAGAAGAACTGTGCCTGCTCAGATCCCTCTCTAGGAGAAGCAGTATATCTGTGGCTTTCTTGTCTGCGTGGTGGCTTCGTGGGTGAGTAGTATGCAGGAATATGGACTTCTCTTTGCCTGCTGCTGTGCTCTCCATTAAAAGTGCAACTAGAGCCCAAGAAGATGCTCATTCTGAAATTCCCCCTCTGAAACTCCTCTGTCGAGTAGGAAAGAGTAGAACTCCCTGATGATGGTTTGCATGTGCCCACCCCTGAGCTGAGCACCTGAGGAACCCAAGGCTGAGATAAAGGGGCACCCCTAGATTGAACCACTCTTGAACCCCAGGAAAGAGCTGGTTCCTGCTAGTAGAGGAACAGCCCCAGTGTGGCATGGTCGGCAGCTTCAGCAACCCTGTGGGCTTTTGCTTCATTTCAAAATGGCCTTTTATTTTGCCACTGATCCAGGTGTTGTTATTTCACGACCAAAATTACGGGATTCATTACGAATACACCATTCCTGTAAACGACACTGCAGAAAATCAAAGCGAACCAGAAAAACCGCAAGACTCCTTGTTCATCTGGACCCACAGCGGCTGGGAAGGGTGCAGCGTGCAGTGCGGCGGAGGTGAGCAGGGCCGGCTTGTCCGCCCAGGGCTTGCCAAGGGCAGGGGACAGGACGGAAAGCCCCAGGGCCCTCAGCAGCCAGGACCCAGAGCATGGCAGACACGTGACCGTGTTTTCCCTGGAGCTGAGCCACGCCCCACCGAGAATCCCTGCAGACCCCGTGGGCAGGCTTCCTAACTTCCGCACCTTAGAGTTTTGCCCACACTGCTGCTTTGCCTGTGGCGTTCTCTCCCCACCACCCCTGCGACCTGAGAGTGGAGATTTGGCCAACGTGTGGCTACGTCATGGTGTGACAGGTTGACCCTGGGAATGAACAGAATAGACCTCTAGTTTTGTCACTTGGTGGGAGGGCACCAGAAGATGTCTCTGCCCCTCCCTAGTACCCTTTCCTCTTTTCCAAAGCAACCCCACTACAGGATACAGTGGAAAGGAAAAGCCCTATAAGTCAGGGAAACA
The DNA here is from genome assembly GCF_000696425.1 of Galeopterus variegatus. Classification (NCBI taxonomy): domain Eukaryota; kingdom Metazoa; phylum Chordata; class Mammalia; order Dermoptera; family Cynocephalidae; genus Galeopterus; species Galeopterus variegatus. The sequence goes on from NW_007726504.1 coordinate 418,187, forward strand.
CTGGGCCTAAGTCCTGACTACATGGCTTCCTGCCCTACCTCAGCAAGTGACTTGCCCTCTGTACTCCTGTGTTTTCCTCACCTCTGAAATATGTTCGTCTCTTACGCCTACTGTGGGGGCCACAGGGTGAGCCAAAGAGACTGTCATTGGAATTCTGAACTCTAACCCGTTTGTCACCCTGACACAGCAGGGCCGTGGTGGATGGGACACAGGATGGATGGATTTTGATGGGCACAGAGTTAGGACAGGAGATTCATCTGGACTCTGGAAGGCCAGCCCAGAGAGGGGGGTGGCAGAGTGGAACCTGCCCATCAAGTCTTGAGCAGCTCTTGTCTGCTAAGATGACATTTGTCAGATATCTAATACATAGAGGATTGTTTACCATCTAAGTGACCTGTCCCATTGTTCATGGGTGGGAGTTACAGCCACAGCATGACAGCCCATCAGACACTGCCAGGGTCAACTGTGCCTTCCTCCTGTGTGTCCTGGCTGACGCTGTTGTTCTCAGCCCCTTCCTCAAGCAGCCCCAGGGTGGTCGTCATAGCCTCAGAGTCCCCCCATCTGCCCTGCTGTCCTCCCACTCTGTGCCTCTCCCTCAACCCTGCAATTGACTCTGTGCTGATGGCCTCCAATACCAGCCAACACCTATGGCTCTGGCTGCAGCCAAACTCTTCCTTTTGGGCAACTAGCTGCAAACTAAGCACGGCCCAAATGGGGCAGTTAGCAGGCTCTCCCCGGGGGGTGTCTAGGGGGACACTGCTTGCTGTTGCTGCTCACTCGGCAGCAATCTCATTATGACACTGATGACTTTCAGCTCCCTAGCTGACCTGCCACCAAAGCTAAAAGCTGGCTTGAGGCAGCTCCATGCCGTCCATATTCATAAAGGGTGCGATTTGTGGCAGTAGGAGTGACAGTGTAGTTCAGGACTCTGTAATTCTGAGTCATCCCTACACGACAAATTCCCCAGGAGACAGACCCAGCAAGGAATCGGGGATCCTGATAGTTGTGCTTGACTCCCCAGTAATCGTTGATTGCCACTCTTCCCAGATAATAATAATGACAGTGGTGTAGCTAGCATGAAGCATTAAGCACCTGCCAGGTTCTGGTCTGAGCACTTTATATGTATTAATTCATTTTTACTATTACTGAAGCATCCCAAGGTACAGGGAGGTTGAACCAATCAGTCCACTTGAAGAAACCAAGGCACAGAAGTATGGTGGCCAACTATTGGTATGGTGGTCACCGTGATACTGTTAGTGACAGAGCCAAGACTTGAACACAGACAGCCTGGCTCCAGAGGCCACCCTCCTAACTCCCAGTCATTCAGCCTCCCTGACAAAGTCATGTTCTGAGTGTTTTGGGACCACTCAGAAGAAGGGCTGTATCCAGCTGGCATAACAGGTTAGCAAAGCTTCGCAAGAGCAGGTGATGCTTAGAGGTACCAGTCAGCTGGCTAGGCTCGTTCAAACTGGCTCTGGAATGCCTGCTGGAGAGCGCAGGTCTATGTGTCCTACAAACCAGCCTCCTGTTCCTCATTCCTCCCCAGCAAGCATGGGTTCTACAGTAGGTAGCCATACTCTCCAGGTATTCAGTTGAGACCAGATCTCCATAGACTTTAAACATCAAAAGAGCAGATATAAAGATTGGTATTCTTTGATAAAAAGTAAAAGCCCAAATCAGAGCTTTGGCCTCAGTGAATCCTGAACTGTCCAAGGAACAGCTGATCTGAGGAGTTGTTGCTTTCTGATCTTGTTCTAGATATTTCTTCTGTCCCACATTGCCCCTGCCATGTCATACACATCTCATCCCTAAGATTACAGTTCTCCCTCTCTGACAACCACTATGACATTTGCAACAGTCACTTTCAGTGACACACTAATCAATAGTTACACCCGAGCACTCCTCCCTATGTGCGAATGAATGGTTTTTCCAGGTGTGTATGGCCACAGCCTCTCAGCTCCCTGTGGTTTGGTTTTCAGGGGAACGCAGAACCATTGTGTCATGCACACGGATTGTTAACAAGACCACAACACTGGTGAATGACAGTGACTGCCCTCAAGCAAGCCGCCCAGAGCCCCAGGTCCGAAGGTGCAACTTGCACCCGTGCCAGTCACGGTAAGGAGCTGTGTCCTGGGACTTGGACCCAGCAGGGTCTGGGGCAGCAGCACTATGAGTGTGGGGACGGTGATACACAGTTAATGCTATGTTCTGTTGTCGTTGCTGAGTGATTTCTGCTTGCTCGAAATACTGGATTTTTAGCTACTAAGCCGCAACCCTGGTGGAGATATACAGTCCTAGCTGGAAAGTGTCCTGTAAGAGACCATTGGTAATATCCCCCTAAAAAAAAAAATAACCATCGCCATACACTTTCAGCTGGTACCCATCAGCTTAGACAAATTACTTTGTCTAAGAGGAAAAGGAAATAAAGGTTAGAGTCTGAGTGCCCAGGGGTAAGTGTCACATGTTAAGGTTTGTAGCTGACCTTGTTTCTTAGAGTCTGAGTGCCCAGGGGTAAGTGTCACATGTTAAGGTTTGTAGCTGACCTTGTTTCTTAGAGTCTGAGTGCCCAGGGGTAAGTGTCACATGTTAAGGTTTGTAGCTGACCTTGTTTCTTAGAGTCTGAGTGCCCAGGGGTAAGTGTCACATGTTAAGGTTTGTAGCTGACCTTGTTTCTTAGAGTCTGAGTGCCCAGGGGTAAGTGTCACATGTTAAGGTTTGTAGCTGACCTTGTTTCTTAGAGTCTGAGTGCCCAGGGGTAAGTGTCACATGTTAAGGTTTGTAGCTGACCTTGTTTCAGTGGCTGAAATTAATGCCAGTGAGTGCAGATCTTGTGTTTCTTATTTGGTACCCATCAGAACTTCGGCCCCAGCCCCAGCTTTCACAGCCATGTTACTCACGTGCTCTGGAGTGAATTCTCTTGGGCTAGGTCAGACGAGAGGAATTGTATGGAATATGTTCTTCACTTAAGCCTCCTTTTTTCCAGTCATTTTAGTGAGACTTTGCATAGTACCGTGATTCTGTCACATGTGTAATGCCACCCCTTGGCCTCTTGGTTCTGCTCTTGAGGCAAATGGTTTTTGTTCTGTGGTTCCGTGCGTCATGTTAAGGCATATTTACCTTTTCTAACCAGGCTGGGCTGTCAGCAGTGTTATAGGTTTCTTAAGATCAACACATGCCACTTGGCTGGTACAGGAGTTTCATACGGCATTTGGTGTCTGCACCAATCCCCTTAACCTAGTCAAACGCTTAAAATGTGTTTGAGTGAGAGAGAGAAGAAAGGAGAGAAATCAGGAAAGTGAGAATTATTCCGTTGATCCTATGTGCCCCTTGGCAAATTAAGAATGAAATTCTACCATAATGCTGCAGATCTTAAGGAAGAGCTCAATGCAGAAGGTCTCCTTTAGCATCTTGGGTATGAGCAGCCATCCCACAAACCCATTAATCAGTCAGTCAATCAGTCAAATACATGTGGGGCCAAATAAGGAAGGACTTGTCACTATAAAGACTCAATGATTGAATGGGCCACAGTCTTTTCTCCTGAAACCAAGGGTGGCCCCATCCTTGTGAAGTGATTAGAAAATAGGATAAGGGATGCTAGACAAGGAGAGCTCAGCATTGGCTCAGGTGCATGAATGAGCAAAAAGGGTCTTTGGAATCCATTCGAGAATCATACTTTAAAATTGGTTATGTTTTCCAAACTATTTTACTATCCAAATCTTTTTAAATTTATGCCAGAAACCAGATAAGCTAAATAAAATTAAACATATGAAATGAGAGCTGCTGTGATTGAACTAAGACCCACATGAGAGGGGGAAGGGCAGGCCAGTCCCGTCTGCCTTCCCATCTGCTCCTCTCACGTTAGGCCCATGGCACCTCTGTGAACTCTATGGAATCAAGCATCCAGACTGTCAGTCAAAGGTTTACTTCCTGCGATGATGGCGTAGTTTGTATTGGACCAACCTTCCTACAGATAACAATTGTGAACTCTGGCGACAATATAAAAAGCAACTGTTTAAAAGCTAGAGAGCAGGCAGAAGCTGGAGAGAAGGAGACAAACAGAAGAATAGAATGGCACTATATTTCCCACATTTACAGCTTTTAAACTGAATAGAGGCCCTAATTGGATCTCTGTGGGATGGCTAAAACTCTTGATAGGTACCTGCCATCTTTTACTGGTTGAGCCATCAGAGAAGAATATTCAAAGTAGCCATAGCAGAAACTGAGGAGGAAAACTCCCAGAAAGGAGAGAGCCACAGACGGGGACTCCCAAATTCTGCATATGTGTTTGACCAGTATCTCTAAGAATAAGGTATGTGTAAGGCAGACTCCACGTAGCACAGCTAAGGCTAGAAGAACTGAACTGAGAGTGTAGCTGCTGCCCACCACAGGGGAGACTGTGTTTGGAGTTTTAGTCCAGTCAAATTAGTTGCCTGCTAAAACAAAAATTCAGTATTCTTCAACAATGATACTCTAGAGCTGCACTGTCCAATATGGTACCCACTAGCTAGTCCAAATTGAGACATGCTGGAAATGTAAAGTATATACCACATTTTAAAGATTTAATATGAAAAAAGATTGTAAGTCTTAGTTTAATATTATGAAATAATTTAAGATTATAAAAATATTTTAATAATTTTTAATGTGATTACATTGATTATGTAATCATTCAAAATAATTATATTTTGGATGTATCTGGTCCAACAAAGTGTATCATCACAGTTAAGTTTATCTGTTCCCCTTTACTGTTTAATGTGGCTAATAGAAAATTCAAATTGCATATGTGGCACATTTCATTTCTGTTGAACAGTGCTGCTGTTGATTAACGTACTATTCACAATGCTCAGGATGCAATCCAAATTACTAATCATGCAAAGCAACAGACCCAAACTCAAGAGAGAAGGCAATTAATGGAGACTGACTCTAAGAAGACACATATGTTGGAAATAGAAGACAAGGATTTCAAAGCAGTTACTGCAAGTATGCTCAAAAACATAAGGAAAACTATGCTAATGAATACCGAACGCTTAAAATTTTAGAACTAAAATATGCAATATCTGAAATTTTAAAAATTCATTCATAGGTCTAAAAGTAGATTGGAGATGACAAAAAAAAGATCAGTAACCCTAAGATAGGGGAATAGACATTATTCAGTTTGAAGAATGGAAAGAAAAAGTTGTTGACAATGACAGAGACTCGGTTACTTGTGGGACAATATCAGGCATTCTAGCATAAGTGTAACTGGAGTCACAGAAGGAGCATAGAGAGAGAATGGAGTGAAAAATAATCATGGAAGAAACAGTGACCAAAATTTCCCAGATTTCGTGAAAGATAGAAGAGGATAATCAAGTCACATCTTCATGTTTCAACTAGATTTCAGATTAGCTCCAACAGCCATAACAAAGCCCTCTGATTATAATGCCAAGTGGACCAATGTAGCAAGTTTGTGATTTTGCCTCCCGTAGATCTCCTAGAAGGGGCTCTGTTGCACTACAAAACTTTAACCAGAAAATCACATAGGAAAACACCCACAAAACAAAGAGACATAAACAAACATGAGTGCAAATTCTATAAATAGGTGTTAGGGAGCTGCTCTAAGCTTATGATAGAGACCACCATTTGTTTGTATAGCTCCAGAATGCTCTAGAGTCATTATGGCCTGACAGACCACAGTCCTGCGGTCTTGCCATGTTTGAACCAAGTTCAAGCCAAATATATTTTAGACTAAAAGCAATTTCAGAAGCATATTCTTAGTATCTCCATAGGACAAGGGTTGGCAAACTTTACCTATAAAGGTTGCAATGGTAAATATTTTTGGCTTTCCAGGCCACATATGGTCTCTGACACATTCTTCTTTATTTTGAATTGTAACCCTTTAAAAAAAAAATATAAAAACCATCATTAGCTCCTTGGTTGTACAAAAACAACCTGCAGGCCGGACCTAGCCCGTCAACAATAGTTTGCTGACCCTGCCTCAGATGATTGCTTACCCTTGTTTTGCCTGCTGCTGAGATGTTGGGACCACCCTCAGCATGAGTGCAAGCTCTGAAAGTACTGGCTCAGGGAATGTATTTTCTTATTCCTGCAGAGGAGGGCACCATTTCTTTTTATTATCTAATTTTTCAGTTACTCTTATTTTAAAAGCATCCAGCATGGCCCTGAGCACATAGTACACCTTCTGTAAATTCATCCATTCAACATGGATTTATTGAGCACCATTCCGTTCACCAGGCATTGTTCTAGATGCCAAGATATTTAGAGGTGAGAAAGGCAGACAAGGTCTTTGCTCTTGTGTGATGTCATAAATATTAGGTTTCTCCCTCCCCACCACTCTCCTTTCTACCCACCCCCTTCCATTCTGTTCCTGACTGTAAATGCATGTGAGTCAGATTTAAAGAATGAGTAGAATTTCCATAAGCAAAGGAGAAAATGAAGTTGATAAAAGAGAAAACAGCATCCGGACTTTGCCTTAGAGCCTAGAAAGAAAATGCCTGGTTGCCTACTCCAGGCTGGTTTTGTTTGTTAGTTTGTTTATGTGTTTATTCTGAACCATCTGTCTTTGTACTGTTTTTTAACGTGGACTTATGAAAATGAAATGCCATGATTCATCAAAGAGTATTTGTTGTTTGGCTAAAGAAATTTATGATCTGATAATAGATTTAAAATTCTTGCAAATCCTCCTGATGAGGTAGATATACAAGTATATATAAATATATATACATGCATACATGTATACATACATGCATGCACATATATAAATACATACATACACAATATATGTACATAGCATATATTGTGTATAACTATTATACAAATACACAAATATTTGGACAATAAAATTTAGAGTATTGCATAGCATGATGTAGTTGTCATGAGTCTTTCATAAGAACTTGTAGTTACATGGACTCAGACTAGTAAGTGAAGAAAAGTGGAGGGTTGACCACAGAAAACGAGTGCTAGAAAATAGGAAAAAGATTAAACACATAAGTAAAAATTGTACTTGGGTAAAGGGGGTTGACTTTGGAAATGTGTAGGGTCTGGAAAACAAATAGCTATTTCAGATGGGGTGGGCATGATTGGAGGACAGAGCCTGTAACCTGGAAGAAGAGCCCAACAACCCAATGGTGTGAACTTCATTAAAGAAGCCAAAATTCAACCCACTGTTGAACCTGGCAAGGTGAAAGAGCCTTTCTATATTATCATTACTTTTGAACTTTAAAACGACAGAGATGTTTGTCTCTTTCCCTTATAGTTTCCTTTATTTCTCCTGATCTCCCTTTAATTTTCTTCAACCCTCTTTTTCCATGGAGTTCCCAATAGTTTCCTTTGCCTTCCCAACTGCACCATTAGCACCTCTTTATTCTAATCCTGCGCCTAGCTCTGTGGATACTTCTCCAAAACCCTGCCGTAACCATATGGAGTCTGGAATCTGACACGCAGAGCAGATGGCCTATCTCCAGCATCTTGCACACCAACACAAACACATCGGCAAACCTGGCCTGCTGTTGGCAGGCAAGGCAGAAATCGCAGATAAGCTCAGCTGTTATGACTGTGGCCAGCAGCCTTCACCTTGCTGACCACAGTCTGCGGGGAAGAGGCCCCACCATCATTCGGCATCCAAAGAGCAACACTGTGTGCCAGTGCCTTGAGACCCAGTCCCAGAGAGTTCTGGAACAAGGAGGCAGAAGCTGAAAGTGAGATGGGCTCATCCTATAGCACAGAGCTCATGCTTTACTAGATTTAACATTTCTGCAGTCTTTCAGAGCTTATTATCCACTTGAAGAGGCCATTCCAAGTTATTAGATATTTCCCTATAGTATTTATGATTTGAACTTCTTCCCAGGCAGTACATGCTGTACTGTACATTGAATTAGGGTGATTCAGAAAAGAACATTCAATGCTTTACTGGCAATTGAATTGAATAGTCATCTGTAAGGAAGTATATTTGGTTTTTAAATTTGTCTTCCTTGCTCAATTATCATCACCAGGCTGGCCTTTTATTGGGTTAAAATAGAATGGAATCCCTCTTTTTTTTATTGAAGCATGTTGGTGTGTGTGTGTGTGTGTGAGAGAGAGAGAGAGAGAGAAAGAGAGAGAGAGTGATATCATGACTTAAGAATGAAGCCTAAAACATGTGGATCTTTAGCTACAGCCACAATCTAAAAAGATACCATTGTTCAACCCATTTGTTGAGAAACTGAAACTTAAATACTTTTTTTTTAAAAAGATGACTGGTAATGGGATCTCAACCCTTGGCTTGGTGTTGTCAACACCATGCTCAGCCAGTGAGCCAACCGGCCATCCCTATATAGGATCCCAACCTGTGGCCTTGGTGTTATCAGCACTGCACTCTCCTGAGTGAGCCACGGGCCAGCCGAAACTTAAATACTTTTTTTTTAAAAAGATGACTGGTAATGGGATCTCAACCCTTGGCTTGGTGTTGTCAACACCATGCTCAGCCAGTGAGCCAACCGGCCATCCCTATATAGGATCCCAACCTGTGGCCTTGGTGTTATCAGCACTGCACTCTCCTGAGTGAGCCACGGGCCAGCCGAAACTTAAATACTTTGATTCTTGCTTTCTTCTAAAATAAAATAGGGAAATCTAATTGTGAATAGTACCATTGGTCTACTACATGCCTTGTTGGTGGTATATGAAGGGTGAGGAGAAAGTCAAATTAGTTGAATTTGGGAAATTTTTTCTGACACTACCCAAATTCTAGAACCTCATCTGTACTTAAATTAAATCATAGAGTTTTGAAATCTTTTCTCAATTATCTAAATTAAGGAACTTCAAGATGGTAGAAGTGAAAGAGCTGGGGTTTTTTGTTTTGTTTCTTGGTTTTGGCAAGGGAGGGTGTTTGTTTGTTTTTTGGATCATTTGAACATCTCTTCCCCTGATCATTACAAAGAACAAGAGAATTACCAGATAGCAGGATTTCTCCTCTTAGGAATGCTTTGCATGTAGATTCTGAAACCTGTCAAAACAGATCCTTCTCTCTTCCTAACTTTTCTGAGTAATAAAATACAAAAACCATTGAGGCACCTGATGTTTCTGTGACTTTTTATGTCACAATTACATGAAAGGAAAAGGAAAAGAGGAAATTTAATGTGAGGAATACTTAAAGAAAAAAACAACTGAGATTACACAGTGATCCATCAGAAGTAAAGAGAAGATATGTATTCTCCAGGTTCTGGAAGAAACATCTGACCACAGAAGAAATGGCACTGCTGTGAGGGTGACTGTGGAAAGATTCCTAATTGGTAGAATTCCTGAGGAGGTTTCAGAAACAAGCTTGGATGTGCTTGGTGGCAGCCTCCCAGAACAATTTTCTCTCCTCGGGGTCTTATGAAGGCCATTCTTGGCAGAGCCCTGCACTGGTCAGCTGTCTTACAGGAATGAATAGTCCACAGATAGGGAAGAATTGTTCTTTTCTCTTTGAAAGTGCATTTTTATATACAAATACATTGAAAGTAAAAGAATGAAAAAGATATACAAAAAAACATAAGAAAGCTGGAGTGCCATAGGTCAGATAAAAATATGTCTTAAAACAACAACAAAACATGTTACTAGAGACAGAGACATTTTTTATGATAAGAAGGTAATCCTTCAAGACGATGTAATAATTATAAACATATATGCACCTAACCACAAAACCATAAAATACGTGAAGCAAAAACTGACAGAAATGAAAGGAGAAATAGACAATTTAATAATAATAATTGATGACTTCAATACTCTATACTTTCAATAATGAATTAAAACTAGGAAGATGATCAACAAGAAAATAGAAGACTTGTACAATACTATAAACAAACTAGACCTAATAGACATGTATAGAATATTCCACTCAACAACAGCAGAATATACTTTCTTTTCAAGTGCTTGTAGAATATTCTTCAGGGTAGACCATATGCTAAGCCATTAATAAATCTAACAAATGTAGAAGAATTGAAATAATACAAAGTACGTTCTCTGACCACAGTGGAATGAAATTAGAATTCAGTAAGAGATATTTAGGAAATTCACAAATATGTGGAAATTAAACAATACTTTTCCTAAATAACCAGTGGGTCAAAGAGCAATAACAAGGGAAACTAAAAAATATTTTGAGATGAGTGAAAATGAAGGTATAGCATACCAAAACTTCAGGAATCCAGCTAAGGCAGTCATTAGGGGATAGTTTATAGCTATAAACAGTTACATTAGAAAATAAAAAAGATGTCTAATCAATAACTTAACTTTCTGTGTTGAGACCCTGCAGTACAGAAAAAAAAAAAAAATCAAAGCTTAATGCAAGCAGAAGGAAGGAAATAGTAAACATTAGAGCAGAAATTATTGAAATAGAGAATAGAAAAATAATAGAGGAAAAAACAAACAAAAAATTGACACATGAAGAAATCAACAAAATTGACATTTAGCTAGACTGGCCAAGAAAAAAAGAATCAAATTACTAAACTAAGGAATGAAAGAGGCACATTATTAATGAACTTACAGAAATAAAAATGATTGTGAATGAATACTATGAATAACTGTGTACCATAAATTAGATAACGTACATGAAATGGAAAAACTCCTAGAAAGATGCAAACTACCAGAACTGAATGAAGGACATCTACAAAAACCCGCAGGTAACTTCATACTTAGTGGTGAAAGACTGAATGCCTTCCCTCAAAGATTGGGAACAAGAGTCAATGTCTACTCTTGCCACTTCTATTCAATGTTGTATTTGAGGTTCTAGCTAGGGCATTTACTAAGGAAAATGAAATAAAAGACATCCATATTGTAGGGATGAAATAAAACTATCTGTATTTGCAAGCAACATGATCACATATACAGAAAAGCCTAAGGAGTCTACTAATAAACTATTAGAATGAATAAACATGTTCAGCAAAGTTGTAGGATGTAAGATCAATAAACAAAAATCAATTGTATTTCTATAGTAGTGATGCACAAACCAAAAATGAAATTAAGAAAACAATTCCATTTATAATAGCATCAAAAAGATAAAATACTTAGGAATAAATTTAATAGAAGAATTTCAAAATTCCTATTCTGAAAACTACAAGATCTCAATGAATGGTGAGACATCCATTTTCATGAATCAGAAGACTTGTTAAGATAGAAATTCTCCACAAATTGATCTGCAAAGTCAGTGCAATCCCTATCAATTTTCCAGCCAGCTTAATTGTACATAAGGACAATAGAATTGCAAAGGGCCCTAATAGTCAAAACAATCTTAAAAAAGAAAATGCTTCCCAATTTCGAAACTTACTACGAACTAGAGTGATCAAGACAGTGTGGCACTAGCATAAAGACAGACATAAAGAACAATGGAATGTATTTGAGAGTCCCGAAATAAATTCTCACATTTACTGTCAATTGATTTTCCACAAGAGTGCACGGAGCATTCAGGTTGGGAAAGAATAGTCTTTTTAAACAAATGGTACTGTGACAACTAGATGTCCACATGTGAAAGAATGGAGTTGGGCACTTATCTGATACCATATACAAAAAGTAACTCCAAATGCAGCAAAGCCCTAACAACCTAAATGTATGAAGCTCTTAGAAGATAACAGAGGCAGAAATCTTCATGACTTGGATTTGGCAATGGTTTCTTAGGTATGACAGCAAAAGTACAAGCAGAAGAAGGAAAAATAGATGTATTGGAGCTCATCAAAATTAAAGACTTTTGGGGCCGGCCTGGTGGCGCACTGGAGAGTGCACAGCTTGGGAGCGTGGCGGCGCTCCCGCCGAGGGTTCGGATCCCATGTGGAGACCGGTTCCCGCTCACTGGCTGAGCGAGGTGCGGGCGCAACACCGAGGGTTGCGATCCCGTTGCCAGTCCCCGGTACGGGCGTGACACTGAGGGTTGCAATCCCGTTACCAGTCAGTAAAAAAGACAAAAAAAAAAAATTAAAGACTTTTGTACTTCAAAAGACATCAACAAAAAGTGAAAAGACAACCAAAGAATGGGAGAAAGTATTTTCAAGTCATATATCTGATACGGAACTTATATCTAGAATGTATAAAGAACTACTACCATTCAATAATAAAATGACACATAACCCAATTAAAAACTGGGCAAAGGATCTGAATAGACATTTCTCCAAAGGCGATCTATAAAAGTCCGGTAAAGACATGAGAAGATGCTCAGTGTCATTAGTCATCAGGGAAATGCAAACCAAAACCATAAGGAGACCCCACTTCACACCCACTAGGATGGCCGTGATCAAAAAGACAGATAATAACAAATGTTGATGAGGGTCTGGAGACAGCAGAACCCTTATACACTGGGATAGGAATATTAAATTGTGTGACCACTTTTGAAAAGAGTCTGGCAGGTCCTCAAAAAGTTATACTTTGCGTTACCATTCAAGCCAACAATTCTACTCCTATGATTATACTCAGGAACAATGAAAACGTTCACACAAGGGCTTGTACACAAATGTTCCTAGCATTTTTACATATAGTATCTGAGAAGTGAGACCTGGCAAATGTTCATCCACTGAATAGACAAAATGTGGTGTATCCATATAATAGAATATTACTCAGACATAAAAAAGGAATGAGGTGCTGACACAAGCTATGACGTAGATGAACCTCGAAAACATCACACTAAGTGAAAGAAGCCAGTCGCAAAAGGCCACATACAAAATTCAGTGTAGGTGAAATGTCTAGAACAGACAAATCCACAGAGAAGGGCAGAAGATTGGTGGGTGCCTAGAGCTGAGGAAGAGGGGAAGGGAGGGGACTGGGGTTGATAACTAAAGGGTATAGGGTTTCTTTTTGGTGTAAAACAATATATTGTGGTACAAAACATTAAACTGGACACTTCAAATGGTTGAATTGTGGTACATAAGTTATATCTCGATAAAGCTGTTAAAAAATAAGCTGACAAAAAAGGGCACATTTATCATTGCAGGCTCTTGGGGCTCTAAGGAGAGGCCTCCCATGGGTTGCCCCGAGTTCAGAGGCTGGTGAGCTGGTCCACACCCGAGGGCCAAGGGCATCTCAGGACTCAGGGGGGACTGGGACAGTCAGGAGCCTGGGCTGGGATGTCCTAAGCATCCCCTCTCAAGCAAGCATCGGTGGATCTCATGGCAACCCTCATCATGCCTGGGCTGCTTATCTTGTCCGTCTGTCCTCTCCCACTGCAAAGTATGGGGCTCTCCCAGTGCCTCTGGTTTGGAAATTTGGCTGGTGCCGCTGGCTTTCCTCCAGTTGGCCCCGTCTGAGTCGCTCCTTCTCCTGGCTGCTGCACCGGCCTTCCCGTGCCCGGCACACCTTTCCTCTGCGGGGGCTTTGTAGTGCAGTAGACTCCCAGCATCGCTGGCAAACGAGGCAGAAATCCTTCCCTCAGGTCAGTCGTCATCCTTGTGGTCTCACAGAAAAGCCACTGCCTAGCGTTATAGTGGAGGCATCGCCCAGGTGGGCAGGTGGGCTTGGAATTGGGAGACAGGGACCCTCCTCTGGGCCTCCCTCTGACAGATGGACCTGGAGGAGCACCAGTGTCTCTGAGCGGTATCGTGTATCCCTAACAAAGAGGGAATGACAGCACCACTTGGTGAGTAGTGAATTTATGTGCTTGGTCATTTCTTATTAGTATTTATACTGCATGATACCATGTTCCCAAAGGACTTCACACTGACTACTTAATATTGCCCTACCCCTGCCTACCTCATGGAGTTTAGTATTGGACAAGATAAGAAAGGGCTTTGAAACTAAAAGGGGAGGCCAGTATGGGACTAGGGATCCCCACTCTGGGGGTCCTTCTAGACCATGCAGACCCTCCTGTCCTCAGGGTCACTGCCTAGATGCACTGCCTACTCAGTCAAATCCTACCCTGAAAAAACCACATCCCTCATTTTCTCCTCATCCCTCGCACCCCTTCACCAAACCCCAGAACAGAAACATCAGGGTAAGAAAGAGCAACATTATGCACTGGTGAAATAGTTAAAATAAGAACTTGATGAAAGCTGTGGTCAGGAAGTCTTCACACAAAGACAGGATAATTCTTTCCAAAGTAATGTGCGTACTCTGGAAATACTCCAGCATTCGTATTAACTTTTTTAAAACAACTGAGCACATCCCCTATGGTTGCATTTTACATCTCCCCCGCCACATATGGGAAAGACACCATGTGTGCTGGATCCATGAACCTTCGGAGGGGTGCCTACAGGAGCCGACAGCTCGGAACTCGGGTCGTTTCTGACCATCTGAAGCATGCCTTGGGCCTGTGTGCCTGGCCTTTGCTCAGAGTTATACACTTTTGCAGGTTGAGCTACCTCAGTACCTTGAGGGTGTTTTTACAAATGTTCCCCGTCCTTGGGGTTTCCCCATGGAATATAGCCTTATTTTCAGGTTCCTGGGAGACAGGTAGCTTCTTCTGTTCCAAAGAAGGTGGCCTTCCAGCTCTGTGTGCTGCTAGTTTACACTACAGGCTTATCGTGTCGAGGAAGAAATGGAATGAAGGATTTCTTCAGTGAGCTGAGAATGATGCCCTAGGAGGGAAGAGATTTAACCTTTCTTAAGCTCTTGTATTGGAATGAGCGTGTTGGGTCCTCTTCTGAGAGAGGTTTCAATGCTGGAGGAATAAGAACAACAAGCAGGTGTCAGGCACATGAGGGAGTGGGCCGACGACAGTTGGAGAGAGTCAGCCAGGTCTGAAGCCACAGTGGCCCCTTCCCCAGCTCCCTCTGGGATCCTGCCCAAGAGGGTCTTAGAGAGCAGCTTAAAATATCAAAGGAAAGGGTTTGCAAGTGAAATCTCTCAGGTTGCTTGTCAGCCAAGGCCACAGACGCCAGCTCTGATGCTACCAGTGGTATGAAATGTGCTCCTCCATTCCAAACCCAGCATGGCATCCCCTGCCCCCAGGGGCTCATGGTGCACTGGAGGAGAGACTGCATGCTGTCTGAGTGGCAGGTACTTCCCAGGCCACACACTTGGAGTCTGCAATCTTCCTGTTGGCCAGCTGCCCAGGCCTCTGCCCTCTGTACACAGTGATGTAGGAACAGCAGCACCTCCCACAGCAGGGCCCATGGCAGGTGTAGAGGAAGAAAGGATTCCAAGATCACATTGGATAGAGAAGTGCTGGATCAGACAGGCCTCTGGGGCTCAATATTGCACAGTCTCTCGCCAATGCACTATCAGTGTGCTACTGTGTGCTATGCATCAGTACAAGAAAACTACAGTTGTGCTGTTTCCTAGGGGAATATTTATCTTAGAACCTGCCTGTCCCAGAGCTTCTGCAGACACAGGTGTTCCTGGCACCAGCCTGCAAGGGGAACTGCTTAGGGCAAACCTCCACCTCCACTAGAAAGGTAAACTCAACCAACCTCTTTCTCCCATGGAGTAGACAGTCACGTGTAGTGGGAGGTAAGGAGACCATCCAGTGAGCCAGTGGCCTGGCTGCCAATGAAACTCCTGACCACCCCCTCCAAACCTGCTGTGGCTATAGTGTGGAAATGCAAGGAGGTGTTCAGACACCACCAGACCCTAAAGCACATGCAGCCTTGCCTTCAGAGGTGCAGGGTGCTAGACTCAAGAAACTGCTTGGCAAAGATCTTTGATTCCAGTCAACAGAAACCAGATCTGAAAATGTACCAAAAAGATAAGAGTATATAGAAAGGATGTAGAGTAGCTCCCCAAATTGAAGAGGCACTGAAAAGCAGGTCCAGGAGAGGAGATCTCTGGGCTGGCTGCAGTATACAGGCCTGAAGGGCTCTCTGGGCACTTGGCATCTGCTCTTGGGGCTGTGCCACTTGCAGTCCAGGTTCCCATGGGATCTGATCGTCCTGGCTCAGCTTTTCCGAGTGCATGGGAGCGTGGTGTAGACACCCAAAAGAAAATTGAGGTGTTCTCACCTGAAGAAGGAAGACAGTGCTAGACAGGCAGGAACAGCACCTGCATCCTGCATAGGGACATGGTGATGACATAATCACACCAAGACTAAGAGATGAAGACTGTCCAGCTGACACTGTCCAGCTCAGTGAGAGCCGGCAAGTCTGTTAGCAGGAGGGCTACTGTGCTGGAAAATTTCTGTGTATTGGTAAGAAAGGCGGTCTGACCAGAATGTTACTCTTGGATGGGAACATTCAACATCAGCAGCTGTATGATTCTCAAAGCATGAGAAGTTTGTGGTTTTTTTCCCCAAACTCTTCATTGCTGGGTGCAGTACAACCTGTTACCAAACCCAGACTTCTAGCTATTTTAATCCCCAAATTGTACTGACATAAGTTTCAGTTCCTGGAGTGTGGCTTTATTAGGTGTGATGGCTGAAAGGAAAACAAAATGAGTCCAGTGGACCTATCAGCTGCTGGTTAATCCCTACTCACTAGTCCTTCTACTTCCCTATGGAGAATTTAATTTGTTCCCATAAATCCCTGGGAAACTTTTTTCTCTCAGAAGAATACTTGAAAATGAATTCATTGTAAAAGTGGAGAATCTTAAAACTCAGAAACTGTGGTGTTCTTGATAAGATGTAAATTATGGAGGTAGCAGAAATCCAAAGCCCACTGGGGAGTGGGGCAGGCCATTCCCGGCTGTCAGCAGTCAGGAGAGAGGGCAGTGACAGCTCGCTGTCTCATGGGTAGTGACCCCACAACCCCTCTGGAAAGTCAGTGTATTTACCTCATTTTACCGATGAGGACTTTGAGATGCTTAATCGTTAAGTAACTTTCCCAAGCTGATACCAGTAGCAAAGAGAACTCAAAACAAGGTTTTCCTACTTTAAATCTTACATACTACTATGGGTTGAATGTTCCCCGAGAACTCATTGAAACTTGATCCCCACTGTCACTGTGTTAACAGAGTGGGAAATCAAACTGTGGCAGGGTTGAAAAGTGGGGCCTTTAAGAAGTGATTGGATAATGATTACCATGCCCTCATGAATGGGTTAATCCATTCATGGCATAATGGGTTGTTGTGGGCGTGGACTGGTGACTTTATAAGGAGACCCCATGAAAGAGCTCTTCCCATCCTCACCATGTGATACCCAGCATCACCATGGGACTCTCGAGAGTCCCCACTCAGAAGGAGGCCCTCACCAGATGTGTCCCCTAGACCATGGACTTTCCAGCCTCCCAAACTATAAGAAATATATGTCGTTTTCTTATATATTACCCAGTTTCTGGTATTCTGTTATAAGCAACAGAAAATGAACTAATACACATACTTTCTGCTACCCCTTTCTTATTTTATGTTATTTATTTTATTTTTCTGGCAGCTGGACAGTATGGAAAGGAAGGAAATTATTTTCTTTTTTTTGGTGCTGGCCGGTAAGGGGATCGGACACTTGACAACACTTTGCTCCAACCAAGGGATCTAACTGGCCAGCCCCATCCTCATTTTAAAAGCAGTACAACCTACTTCTACTGTGGCATGAAAAATAACCCTTTTTGACCAAGGCAGCTTTAAATAGATAATCAAAAGTTGGGCAACGGGTAGTTACAGAGGACGCTGTAGTGGCCTTCAGGTCAAAGAGAAATCGAGGGGAAGCTGTGGGGATTCCCTTCCCTAGAAGTGGAAAACACAGAAGAGGTTAGAAGTTGGGAAATTAAACACTAGAGCAGTTTCTCAGAATGCTATCATTGGTCTGTTTTCTGGTTTGTTCGTTGTGTTATCTGTACTCATGCTGGAAAAGGAATTAAAATTCAGGGCCAATCCAAACCACCCAAGATGAGGGGTTCAGATGTGAATGTGGTTTCCTGGGAGACCTGTGGGGAGAGGTGCTGGCGGGTGCTGTCCTGTGAACAACAACATGCTGCACTCTCCACCCCAACCGGCTGATCCTGGGCTCGATGGGCTGAGGGACCCTCACACTCTCTGAGACCCCTGGTGTCCAGTGGTGTAAGCTACAAGGGACTGAAGAAGTAAGAGGTGCAGTGCGTGGGCCATGTCCGAGATTTCCTGGGTCAGGAGCTAACCTTGCTCATTCAGGGATCAAACCCGTAGCCTCTGACACCTCCCTGGCATCCTCTGTAGCCAAATAATGAATTCACCTGGGCCAAGCATGACATATGAGCAAGACACCTCCATCACTCCTATACGATTTGGATGACTTCATTCATCCCTGTGTTTACTGCTCCCCTTCTTTCTCTTGTCTCTCTTCCCCATAAGCACAAGTACTTTAGCAGTGCACCCTCCATTCATTCAGCAGACATTTATCAGGAACTTATTTGTAGAGCCAAGTGGGCACGTGGTGAGTGCTCTACGAATACGGAAACTCTCTCTACAGTACCTGGCAACACCCAGAGCTTAGGAGGCCCTAGTAAGTAATTTGAACCAAATTCCTCCTCTCTGTGGCTAGTGGCATTGTATTGGAAATGAGGTTTCATTTCAGCAGTATGAGTATTTACCCTTGCAGGGCAGACATCTGTCTGTCTGTCCGGATAGATGCTCCAATAACAGGGGGTAGAAATCAGAGGCTGGTTTTAGCCATGCTGTGTCCTGCCCACAGCCCACCCTGACCTTGACCTGACCCTGACCCCTTGCACCAGCCTTTCTCATTCCATTCTCTCAGCAACAGTTCCTGCAGAAATCTCTTAAATCCTTTCTTTACCTGGTCATGCTTTACAACAGCCTTTTTGTTTTTAAGTTGGGAACAAAGGAGAGATCATTATACCCTATCATGTAGAGGCACCAAGATATAGAATTTGTGAGGCTCAGTAGCTAACCAGAAAGGGAGTGAAATGCTCAGCCTCACGAGGGGGTTATTGCGAGCTTAGACTCAGGTCTCCGCCTCACCACCAGCTACACACAGACCATGATCTTATTACACGATCTCACCATCTGTAAAATCGGGAAATTAGAACATCTCTCATAGAAGCCTTGAGAAGATTAGGTGAAGTAATGCCTATAAATTCCTTCAGCCCAAGTAAGCACTCCATGAACGCTTGCCAAAACCATCCTCACTGCTGAGCTACAAAACGATATTAATGATAAACATCAGCCAGCTGTTGGACCCCAGCATTTTATGAGTTATCCATCATTTCTTAAGACACTCCACACACAGACACACACACATACTTTTAATACAGTTATAACCACGTAATTTAAATAACCCATGCTTTTTGCATGCATTATTTCCAAGGTAATAAAAGATTGGGGGAAGGTCCTAGTGTAACATTCCCCTTCTTGTCAGAATAAGTTCATATAATTTATATGTATTTCAGGGTAAATTGAAACAGAAAAATCTTGAGTGGTTCATTTCTAACCTCATGAATGTTTCTGAGCTTTATGCTTGTGAACTTCTGATAATATTATCAGCAGGATGGGGGTGTAAGAAGAGGGAAGGAAAAGGGATTATGGAAGTGTTTCAGCGTCATTCAAACCCGAAGATTGGGTTACGAGCTCAGCGTGTGACCAGAGGCTTCCCAGATGTGCCGTGCCCAGGCGGCTCGTTAGGGCCCGGGCTGGAGTGCCGCTGGGAGGTGAGAGTAATGAGGTTGTGCTTGATGGGGTGGATGTAAAGCGCTGGATCCTGCCAGCACTTCTGTCTGCTAACCTGGATTTGGATTTAAATACCACTGAAGGAAGGAGCCTGGTGAAAAGTAAGTACATAATTTCCAAGAGGAATTCCTTATGGCTTTAGGGGCCGAAATTAGCACTGTGGAAGTAATGAGTGTGCCCTGGCCCACACGTTGCACATGGTTCCATCATGTTTTTCTTCCATGACTTTTAATCTGCTTCCTGGGAAGACAATGCTTCCCGGCCAGTGGAGAAAGCTTTGCACTGAATCTGGAGAGCCGGGAGGGAAAAGGTTTCAGCCGCACCTGCCCAGTGGGTCGTCACAGCAGACATAGGGTGAGCCGAGGGCCAGCCATTCTCAGAGAGCTCATCAGAAGCAAGACGTGGGCCTCTGGTGGCTATTTTCATGGCATGTGCAGTGGTTCTATGGCATCAAGCCCTGGGGGACTTGTTATCCTACGGATTGTTGGGCCCCACTTCAGAGTTTCTGATTCCGTAGACCTAGAGAGAGGCCTGTGAATTTGCATTTCTAACCGGTTCTCTGATGCTGCTAGTCCAAGGACCACACTGAGGACCACCAACATACAGTAACAAAGGTTACTTGAAATTTTAACTCAAAAAGTATGGTGGGAATAACCGGATTTGGTGGATTGAGTTCCTCGACTTGAATCCAGCAACAGATGCAAAAATCCTGTAGTAGAAAGAGTGTGGGCTCATCCAGGAGAGAAAAGTAGTCGGTTATCCCATCTCCAGAGGACTGGAGGGCTGGAAGGCCCAGAATGTGGGCCACTGAGGGGAGAAAGTAACAGGCCAGACCCCTAGCCAGGCTGAGAAGGCAGCCGGACTTGTGCAGGAGGTGCCGGCCTTGCACAAGGAGCTCTGGTGAGGGGAGATGGGGGCTGAGGGACAGGCGGCTGGGTGCCCAAGTTTGTAGACAAAGATCTCCCACTTGTTCTTGCAGAAGATAAGGGAAATGTGAAAGGGCCCGTCACTCTGACTTTAATTCTTACAAACCTGGAAGGTTTGTGGCAAAAACCTGGATAGCAAGGACCGACCCTATTATTTTGTGGTTTGCCCCAGTCAAGAAAGGGAACTCTGAGCAAGATTAAATCTAGACTGTGTTTTAAAAAAAAAAAAAAAGGATAAATAAAGCTCAGAGTAGAGGTGGTTCTGATGGCCAAAGAAAGCCAGCACAGCTCAGCATGTAGGGAAAATTATGGAAGGTTCAATTCTAACTCCATAGTCGCAGACAGACTCAACAAGGCATAGAGGGGAGACACATGCAGGACTGGGGGACTACCTGGGTGGCTCTGGATAAACAGATGTGAAGGCCTGAGAGCGCCGGCCAGGGCAGGGCATGTTGCAGCAGCGAGCAGAGAACAGTCCAGTGCCCCAGCAACCAGCATGGGCCACGCAGGCCAATGCCCACAAGCTGAGCCCTGCTTAGAAGTGCTCAACAAAGGCCACATTTTGTTGTTTTTAAGGGTAACCTTTGAAGTAAGAAAAACTGGGAAGGATGAGCCCCTTCAGGCTAAAAATGACAAAAGGTGAAATGCCGCTCCAGCCAACTGCTGCTTTTCAACAGAGAGAGAGGGAGACACCGGGAAAGGCAGAAGAACATGGGCTAAGCACGTGGCAGCCCACAGAAGACAAGGGGAAGGCCGCACGTGAGCCCCAGGAAGCAGCAGCAGCTGTGAGTGTCAAAGGTAGAGAGCAAGGACACAGGCGGCCAGGTCCTGTCCAGCTCCACAGCTGCCACTGGGTCCCTCGCAGGCCCCTCAACTTCCCTGTGAGACAGGGGACTAAGGTAGTACCCACCTCATAGGTTTGCTGTGAGAATGATAGGGGTTCATGGAAATAAATTGCTTAGGATGGTTCCTGGCACACAGTAAGTGCTAAATTTGTCATTTTTATGATCCCTGTTATCATGATTTTTTAGATATGTCCAAAACCCCATTCCAGGATGAGATCCAACCCAAGATGCTACAGAACTCCACAGATGTTGCCTCTGAGGCTCTACCAATTGGGTCTAAGGAATCCCGGCAGACAAGAGAAGAGCCAGGAGTCAGAGGGGTGGGTTTCAGTTTCCCAAAGAGATAAATGGGCAGGTCTGAGGAATGCAGTCTCAGCGTACTGTCAACCCTTGGCGCAGCTAGAGGACAAGTCGATGATTTAGACAGATGGTTTGCATGCATTCTGGAAAAGAAGGCTGTGCGAGTGCCCCAAATATGGGAGGTTGATGAGAACACTCTGTGCCTGTCTGGCAGTGTTATTGGGGTGGCAGGTCAGGTCAGCAGAGCACTTAGCGAGTCTCCCATGATACTGCCATGGGTGAAGCAGGAAAACAGCTAGACCCAGGGCTCTTTGGTCCAGATCCAGGAGTCTCCTAGAGGGTCTCTCCATGGCTCTGCCTGTGCAGTTGGTCAGCAACCTCTCAGCATGTGGCTGCTCTTGGCAGGGCTCCATGGTGGGGACTGCCAGGGGGTCATTGTAGCACAAAAGCAGCTATAGACTATGTGTAAACAGATGGGCAGGGCCATGTTCCAGGAGAACTCTACTTACAAAAACAAGTGTCAGGCAGGATTTGGCCCCCAGGCCACAGTTTGCCAACCCCTCTACCATAGGATGCTCTTCATCCAACCAGGAAATGACTTGGGGACACTGGTAAAAGGGCTGATGGTGAGTATTTTAATGTTTACTGTAGAATGAAGACTAAAAAGCAAAGGTGGAGACAGGAATGGAAGAATAACTGTAAATGTTATGTGTTCTGACAAAATGACAGTAATACAACTAAAAATATAGAGAAAAGGAGAGCACAGAATAAAAGAATAGAAAGAAAGGAGAGAAAGTAGAAAGCAGAAGAGTAGAATGATGTTGATTGTTGTTTAGAGAATGAGAGTCAAGACATACCATTAAAAACTGATTAATCAGGTAGTAAAGTATTAGGGAAGAGGGGATAAAGGGTATTTTACAAAGGTATGAGCACTTTCCCACCTCCCAACACTTGTTCACACTCTTCTCCTTGGCCATAATGTGTTCACCTGTATTCTCCACATTCCACATTAAAACCACTATGCAACTCCACTGCACATTCACCAGACTAGTTAAAATGGAGAAGACAGATGATATAAGTGTTGACAAGGACATGGAACAATTGGAATTCTTATTAATGAATGAGAATTCATTAGTACTAGCAATGCTGGGGTGAGTGTAAATTGGCACAATCACTTTGGAAATCTGGCTAAACATACAAATTATCATGACCCAGAAATTCTACCCCTAGGTATATACTAACAGGTGGGACAAGAATGTTCAGAACAATGCTATTGTAAGAGACCAAAACTTGAAACAACCTAAATGCCTGTCCCCAGTACAGTGGATAGACCATGGTCTAGTGACATTTGGACTACAACATAGCAGGGAGAGTGAATGTGCTCTGCAGGCATGGACCAACCTCACAGTGCAGTGTCAGGTCAAAGAAGCCAGACATAGGAGATAAGCATGCATGCTCTATGATTTCATGGATACAAAGCTCAAAAATGGGTAGAATGAATCTACGGTGATAGAAGTCAGAATTGTAGAGGGAGGCCCATACTCACAGTTGGAGGAGGCCTTCTGAGGTTCTGGTATGTTCTTTACTTTATCTGAGTTGTCATTACATGCCTTGCTTTGTGAAAATTCATCAAGCTGTACACTGAGAATTTACCTTTCTGTGTGTATGTTATTCTTGAGTAAAACTTAGATCTGTTAAAAAGTGGTTTCAGTAAAACAAAAACTAAAAACCTTTAGATACCAAAAAAGTGAATAAATAGCAAAGAAATAAAATCATAGAAGCATGGCAAATATAACATATACATAGTAACCACACTAAAATAATATTATAAAGTTGAGATCAAATATATTGGAATGAGCTTAACTCACCTATTAAAAGAAAAAAGATCGTTAAATTTCATCATAAAGCAAGACCCAACTATATGCTACATGCAAGAACATACCTAAGGGACACTAATTCAGAAAGGCTAAAAATAAAGGGATGGACAGAGGTATATGAGGGAAATGAAAACAGTTAAGAAAGCAGGGGTAGCCATCCTGATTTTAGACAAGGTAGATTCAAGCCAGAAGACATTAATCATGACAAAGAAGGAAACTATTATGTTAAAAGTATTAGTTCACAATAAAAATGTTCTGAATATTTATGTCCCAAATCACACAACAATCATTTATGTAAAGCATAAACTGCACGAGATACAAGGAGACAGAGGTAGAAACGTATTGGTTATAGGAGACATCAACACACCACTTGCTCAATGTGAGAGGTATCAGGTTGCGAGCAGATCACACATAAGGAGGGATGTGGAAGACCTAAACAGTCAGTGTATCAGATACACATCAAACACTATGCCTGATAACAGAGAATACACTTCTTTTCTCAAGTGCACTTTGAACATTCACAAAAACTGACCATGTACTTGGTCACAAAGGAAACATCAGTAGGATCCATAAAGTAGAAATGTTACAAGCGATACTCTTTAATCACAAAGCAATAAAGCTGGATATTAATAATGTAAATTTTGAAAAAATACAAAAGCCCCTCTACCTAGAAATAAAAACATACAGATTGTGGCACCTACAGTAACTCAAAAGTGGGGAGACCTGGGGGTGTCCACTGACATTAACTCAGCCTGAGCACTTAAGCTGTTCTTTCATTCACTCATTTAACATATATTTATTGAGTGCTTACTATGTGCCAGGTATTATGTCCCATCTGAGGCCACCCTAAGGTGAAGAGTCTCTGCTCAGCCTTTCGGAGCTTCCTTCTGGTGGGAAAGACCAACAGGGGAACAAGGCAGCTCCGGCCCCATAGGAAGAGCCTATGCCCTGCTGGGCCCTATGACCCTGAGCAGTGTGCTTCATGGGAGCTCCCGTTTCCTCATCTGATCAGGAATCAAGTGAAGACTAAAACACATAACATCTGGCCCACAAGAGGGTCCAAGTAGTGTTCTTCTTGTTGTTTATTTACTTGAAGCTGATGAGGATGCAACCAGACATATACCTGTTGAGGCCACCTGCTAAGGAAACGTCGACCAGCTGGGTGTGTCCAGAGCAGGAGAGGCAGGCGGAAGAAAAGTGGCCAGGATCCAGCTGCTCGTGAACACCAGCCAAAGGGCCACATGAGTGGGCAGGAAGAAGATTAAAGGGAGACTTAGCAGGGCTTTCAGAGACTTTCTTGTCCCAGTCCCTTTACCTACTTGAGCATTGTCACCTAGGGAACAAGCAAGCCTCCTCTGATGCTCCAACAGGCTAGTGGGGCAGACAGGCTGGGTCTCGGTGTAATGAGCTCCCTATTAAGCAGAGATCCAAGCAGTCCTTGCTGGTCTTCTGAATGCCCGTCACCTTGGACCCAGGACTAACATTTGTACTCTGGAAATCATTCAAAACATGGACCAACATTGGCAACTGCCCAATGTCCAACAAGTATGCACTCTTTAAGAAATTTATAGCTCTGCCTATGACAGAGTGTTACGCAAACATTAAAAAGTAAATCTTTAGAAGAGGTTTTTGATCGTATAGGAATTCCTTCTGCTATCAATAGTGAAGCAGAATGTAAAATGATGTGTTTATAGTATGACATCAATGTTGAAGAAAATATGTTTAGGAGAAAAAAACTAGAATTGTGTGTTCCTCGGTTCTCTTGCTTTATATTTTCATGTACCTTCCAGATTTTCTGTGATGTGCATGAATTATATTTGCAATTTTTACTAAGTAAATAAAAAATATGGCTGTAGAAGAGGTTCCTAAAGTTAGTGAAGTGGAGCCTGAGATCCTCTGGAAACCAGCACAAAGGTCATTTCAGGAAGCTCTGGCTCACTGCTCAATTTTCTTCATTGACAATAGTGGAATTTAATTAAATTAAAAAACATTTGTGAAGTCCTTAACAAACTCAAGCCTCTGTGCTAAAAATGTCCTTCAGAAGAGCTAGGGATAGAGCAAGGATTTGGACAAGGACCATCTGCAGCAGAAATGACCAGGCCTTTGGACAAAGGGAGGCCATCTGGACTCTGAGAGGCCCCAAGTGTTTCACCGGGGAGTGGGACATTCTCTACAATTCTCTAAATAAAATTTTCTTTTGTTTGCTTACAAATGAAAATTTACAACCTGCAAAACTTGGAGGAGGAGGGAAAACATTTCACAAAACTCGATCCAGCAAGATTTGATTGATGTAGGAGTCTCTTCTCTCAGTGTTTTGAGAGCAGAATGGGGGCTGCCAGTCTCGCGTGCCCCTATTAGTGGGAAATTAAAGCCCAATTAGGCAGAAACACCTTTGCTGAGCAGGTACTTAGGAAACTGTTTTTTGTTTGTTTGTTTGTTTGTTTGTTTGTTTTTCACTTTTTCAAATCAAGGAGAAGTAGCATTCTAGTGAGAATAGATCATCTGATAGGATACTTGCTGAACAGAAATCTCAAAAGCATACAGGGTGATTTAATGCCATAGACTTAATAAAGCCAAAAATAAAATGAGTCCTACAAGCAGAAAGGAAAGAGATTCATAGACATGAGTTCTGTAGTTCGTTAGCTATTAAATTATTAACAAATTATTTTCAGTTGAAAGTAGTTATGGTATTCATTATTTCCTCTCATGCCAAGACTCTCTGCAATTTACTCTGAACATGAATTATCCAAAGCAGTCCAAAGTTTCTAAATAGTTTTGGACCAGGCTCACTACCTTTGGCTCAGCAAGCCAGCCAGGGCTGAGTGGCTAAAGGTCTCCGTTACATAATTTACTGAGAACTTAATTGAGACTAATTATTGTCTCTCATTCGCCTGCCTGAAGAACATCTGCCCGGCAGCTGCTGTGACTCCATTTGGTTGGGATGTTTGAATCTTTCCATGAAGTGAAGTAAAGGGCATGAATATTTTATTGTAGATTTATCCCACTGTAACTTTTTATAGGAAACTGCTGGTCGTTTCACTAGCCAGCAGCGTTCATACACGCTGTCTCTCCAACGTGCTGGAGCCGAGGTTAGGGTGTACTCAAGGTCCACCACTGAGGAGGAAGGAGAAGATGCGGCTACGTCAGTGTATGGGGGTGGGGGTACAGGTCCTGGACCACTCTGTGATGTGCCTGCTAAAGGTCTGAGTCAATCCAGAAAGCCATACTAGATGATAGCAGGTGGACCATATCACATCCATGTGAGAAATGAATGCGTAGGAGCTGTTCACCCCATTTCACAGATGGAAAAACTGAACCTGGGGGAAGTTTACTAGCCAGTCAGCAAAGACCTGGCCCATGAGCCCAAACTAGAACTGAGCCTCTTGATCCTAGTAGTTTCCAAGCCATGGCAAGGTGAGGATATTCTTGCGGGGAATAGTATCTTTCAGGCTATTTGGGGAGCCTTAGAAGTGCCAGCAGTGGAAGGAGGCATATCCAGGACCTACGGAGGAGCAGGCATTTTGAGATTGGACAACTGAGAAAGGAGGAGGGTGTGACAGGCTGAGAGAACAGAGCCAGTATCTCTGGGTCAATGAATATCAAATAGTTCAACAGTCCAGGGAGACAGGAGCACACATGGCCAACCAGATCAGGGGGATAGGGCTGGTTCTCCTTACCTTAATCCTAATTTTTTACTTTTCTTAGTCCAGAGTTTTATTTTTGTTTGTTTGCATATATTCCTGAAAACATCTGCAGTTCTTGATGGAATGATGGAGGAGCATGGGCTGAATGAATGACTAAATCATCAGACTGGGCCTTAAATGTCAGGCCCAGGGTATGAAAGACAGGGTGCACAAGGGAGCCATTGAAAGTTCTGGAGTGAAGAAGTAGTGTGACTGAAGCTGTGGCAGAGGTGGACAGATTACTTGGAAAGGAAGAGATCACATGTGGGGAGGCCAGTTAGGAGACAGTTATAGAACCCCAGGTGAAGGTGGCCATTGACATGGTGGGGGAGGCAGACTTGAGATCCCTTATTGGGGTTGGCTTGGTGGGACTTAGCAGTTCCTTACACATGGCACAGAGAGCAGTCAAGCTGACCCCCAGATCCTAACCCTGCATGTCTGGACTTTAGAAAAGGAGTGGCCCCTGGACTTCAGTGATTGGCAGACAAGGATTGATTTGGAACCATGCCTGCCTGCCCAGAACCACAGGCATGGTGGCACTCCCTGCTGTCCTTTAGGCTGTCGATCACATGGGCCTGCAGCTCCCAAGGTGGAGAGTTAGGGGTCCCCTGTATGACAGTATCTGTGGAAACCACAGCATAGGTAAGGTCTGCAAAAAAGTTATTTTTAAGTGAGTCCTGGGAGCAAGAGGGCCAAAGACTGAACCACGGGGAGGGAGGAGGAGGAGATGGAAGTAGGAGGCAGAGCAGAAAGTGCTCCCTGTACCTGAAAAGTCAAGAAAGAACAGGCAAAAACAAGGACAACTGGTTGTCAGGACAGCCAAAGTTGTCGTCGGTACTAAGGGTCATTATGACAAGTTATGCTCACCAAGTACCTGTAGTTACCATGGTTAGTACAACAAAGTAGATGCTGCCGACCACCAGCCACTGAGTCAGGATTCAGGTCCCCAGGCACCAGCCATCTTTGTGTGGCTCCAGCCTGAATGTCTGTCACCCCTGGGAAATCTCTTTTCAAGTTCACCATGGACATGGCCTTTACAAGCCATAACCACTGGAGCCACCGCTCCAAACACAGCAGCATGTCAAAAGGCACCAGGGATTCAAACAGAGCAGCAGAGAATCACCTCGGGGGTTGTTGTCAAGGGCCCTGGCTGGCTCCTGCATGCTCTGGGGGAGTCAGGGAGCGAGTGTGCGGCTTGCAATTAAAGGTAGTTGTGGGCGGGAAGCAGGCAGAGCCGTGAATTCCCTTGCTTGTAAAGCTGTGTGCCAGAACCCTCGCAGGGCAAGCTCTGGCCCGAGGCAGCCAGCTCTTCAGGCCTGCCGTGTTGGAGGCCTGCCTCTGCCCCTCTGAACACAGCAGCCCAGGGTAGCCCTTCCCCTCGGCCCCCCTTCCAAGAAGCACAAAACTGGCTCACTCTGACTCCTGACAGCTCCCCCTAGGAACATTTTCTGAGAGTCTTGTGAAATTCAGAGCATTTTCATAGCCAAAGTGGGGCAGCCTTGGGGGTGGGATGCTGGGGAGGTCTGCTTGCATGTTTTCACATTGGATAGTTTTGCATGGCTGGGCAGCTGGCTGGGCTGGCCAGGGACTCCTGCTGCTGTTAATCAGGCCTCTGGGTGTCTTCTGCAGCTCACTTGGTCCAGGACTTTGGTGTTCATTTCTGTCAGGTACCGTTCAAACTGGTGTCTTGCAATGACCATGTCACGTCATTAATCTGGGGGAGCCTTTTCATCCTAATCTTCTCAGGACAAAATGCTGGGTGCTAACCTGTTAAGCCAACCCAAAGGCCTACCAGCATATGCGTGTAATAGCAATGTGGCAATCAAAGCAAAGACAAAAGCAATGACAGAGGACCCTTGTGACAAGCAAATGGTGCAGTGTCCTCTTCAGGGGACAGTTGGAGGAAGATACACATCTGGCCATCAGAACCATCCCAGCTGCCTCCTCAGGATATTGAAGCATAAGGTCCTAGACCACAGGCCACAGGGCCAAATTCCACAGCAGACATGGCTTGGCCCACACAGGTGACCTAAGGTCTTAGAATTCATTTCCTGATTTTAAAATCAGGAGGAAGCTGGATATTCATCTTTGCTTTAAAAAAATGAAAGATGTGGCACGACTTGACCCATGGCCACAGTGGGCTCCAGTGGCTGCCCCTTACACCAGGCACCCGTTCTCAGCTGACCACAGTCCCGGCCACTCTATAGCCAAGATCAGCCAGTACATATTGACCTGACCAAGGCTTCCATATTTTTCTTAGTAAAAAAAAAAAAAAAGTACTGAGATGAACTAATAAACACTCATGTCTGTACCTCCCAGTTTTAATAGATCTTCACAATTGTTGTATCTGCTTCACATCTTTCAAGTGGTAATATGTTATGTACACATTGAAAGTCCTCTTTGACCCTTCTCTAATCCCATTCTCCTCCTTTCCCCTGTTGGTATGTATGCTTCGCATCCCAGTTTTCACATTTTTACTATATATGTATGTATCCACAAACAAAAGAGAGTATTGTTCGGTCTGTTGTCAACAGTCACCTAGCACACATGCCTCCGTCTTGTCTCCGGGTTCTGTCTTATTGCCACTGAAGCTCGGGTGCGTCTGTTTTCTCTGTTCTGTATTATTTTGTCTTATGTATTTATTTATTCTGCCATTGATGGCCATTTAGGTGGTTTGCCATATGGGGTTTGTACAGTTATGCAGTGAACACTCTTGTCCAGTTTCTTTAAGCACATCTACACAAGAAAGTTTGTCCTTGGAAGCAGAATTACTAAGCCATAGGTTATGCACACTTGCGTTTACTCCAGTAGGGTTACCTGTAGATATTGTATCATCAACACCCTGTAAGATCTCCCACTTCTCCAGTCCTGGCCAAATCTGGTTTAGATACTTTTTAGTGTTGCCAGTCTGATGGGCATGAAATGGTGCTTCATTGTTTGATTTAATTCCCCTGCTCTGTAGTGAAGTTGAATATTTGCATATGTTTGCAGGATATTTATATTCCTTCTGTGATTTATTCTCCTGTTCTTTGCCCACTATCTGATTGGGCTGTTTGTCTTTCCTAATTGATTTGTATATTCAGCCCTACAAAGGAAGGAATTCTGACACACGCTACAACAGGGATGAACCTTGAGGACATTATGCTAAGTGAAATAAGCCAGACAGAAAAGAACAAATACTGTATCATTCCACTTACATGAGGTACCTAGAGTTGTCAAATTCATAGAGACAGAAGGTAGAAGAATAGTGGTTGTCAGGGGCTTGGGGAGGAAGGAATAAGGAGTTGTTTAATGGGTGCAGAGTTTCAGTCTGGGAAGATGAAAAAGTTCTGTGGATAGTTAGTGGTGATGGTTGCACAGCAATGTGAATGTACTTAATGTCACTTAAAAATGGTTAAAATAGTAAATTTTCTGTATATCTTGCCACAATAAAGTCACACAGCAAGATACCACTCCATACTCACCAGGATGGCTATAATCAAAAAAGACAGATAATAGCAAATATTTGTGAGGATGTAGAGAATTTAGAACCTTTATACACTGCTGGT
The DNA here is from genome assembly GCF_000696425.1 of Galeopterus variegatus. Taxonomy (NCBI): domain Eukaryota; kingdom Metazoa; phylum Chordata; class Mammalia; order Dermoptera; family Cynocephalidae; genus Galeopterus; species Galeopterus variegatus. The sequence goes on from NW_007726504.1 coordinate 448,815, forward strand.
GGGAATGTAAAATGGTACAGCCGCTTTGAAAAACAGTCCAGCATTCCTCAAATTGTTAAATGTAGAGTTACCATATGATGCAGCAGTTCTATTCCCAGGTATATACCCAAGAGAAATGGGAGCATATGTTCACACAAAAGCTCATGTGCAAGTGTTCATAGTAACATACATAACAGCCAAAATGTAGAAACAACCCAAATTTCCATCAAGTGATGAATGGATAACTAAAATGTGGTTGTATTCATACAGTAGGACACTATTTGGTAATAAGAAGGAATGAAGTATACAAATATATGTGATACAACATCAATGAACTTTAAAAACCGTGCTGAGGGAAAGAAAGCCATCACAAAGCACCACGTAATACATGATTCTATTTATATAAAGTGTCCAGAATAGTGAAATCTATAGAGACTGAGAGCAGATTAGTGATTGCCTAGGACTGGGAGGGGTGGAAAGGTATTGGGGGATGACAGCTAAGGGATATGGGGCTTCTTTTGGGGGTAATGAAAATGCTGTAAAATTGATTGTGGCAGTATTAACTGAATATATTGCACTGTACTCGTTCAATGGATAATTTGTATGGTAGTGAATTAGATCTTCATGAAACTGCTGAACAATGGCTCTGCCACATACTCATGTGTGACCTTGAGCAAATCACTTAACCTCTCTGTACCTCCATTTCCTCACCTCTAGAATGGATCTGCATAGGGTCATCACAGGGATCAAACATGTTGCATCATGTCAGGTGCTTCGGGCATTGCACGCAGGAAGCTCTCCAAAGAGTTAGCTGGTGTAATAAGCAGAGAAACTATTTTAGAAACATTTTTCCTTAAACCATATTTTAGCAAAGTGTTGAAGTTCTTTCTCCCTCCCTCCTTCCCTCCCTTCCTCTTTTCCTTCCCAGCAAATGAGAACTAACCATAATGGCCTGAGGACTTTTTCAGGAAAACATGGAGCAATCTAAGATTCTGGCCCATTATCTTAATTTTTAGGGTTAAACTAACACACTCAAGCTTAGAAATAAGTGCTCTTTATCAGGATTAAGCCTTGAAATTGTTTCTTTCAGTAGCCTTCTGTTAACCCTACACAAGAGGACGTTTTATGGGTTGCTGGGGCCTCTGTGCAAGCAGGAATACCTGCTTAGAGAAAAGCTCATATTCACAGACTGGCATGTTTCTCTTCATGATGCGCTTCAGATTTTCATTATTTTCATTTCCTCTTTTAAAAAACAAATATGTGAATAATATTATTTTGGGGGGAAATGTTTATGAGAACTCATAATTCTCGAGTTTTAAATGGAGAAAGGCTGAGGTGAAACTTCTCACGCAGCTGCAAACCATGCTCCACCCCACCCACCCACCCCCAGCTCTCCCGGGAGGACATCACAGCCCAGCCATGGAGTCTCGGCTGTGCCTCCTCACCCCACTCCTTCTTTGCAGACGTCTGTTCAATAAAGGCAACCACGTATCTTCAGAGACTGTGTATGAACATGTTAAAGCCTTGTTTTGATTGTTCTCATAACAGTTGCTGGCTGCACTCTGCCATGGGCTGTGAGAGGGATGGGTCTCAGGCAGAGGAGAGTCTTGTTTCTTGGGAAAGGTCTGGAAGGAAGGGCTGGGCCTGGCCAGCCAACATCTGCCATATCTGCTCACCCCCAGGCCCGCAGCACACATGGGGAATGAAGTTGCAGATGCCGTGGGAAAGGCCTTGTCACCCACGGTGAAGCAGAGCAAAGCATTTGCTTTCCCGTGGCTGGACAGTCACAGCCCAGTGGAAAGTGGCCCTGCACCAGGGGAGAAAGGAGAGGGACTCACATCCTGGGTCCCTGCACCAGGCATCTCCCAAACGCTTCACCTGCCGTGTGCTTATCCTCCAGTCCTCACACACGTGCCCACCACTCGTGCCCCTGCTTTACAGGTGAGGATCCCAAAGCTCAGAGGAGATAAATAATTTGCACCTAGTTGTAGGATTCAGTACTCACAGGCATTGTGTTTCCTCTCAGCTGAATCGTGCAGATTTATTAAAAATTAGAAAAAATAAGTGAATTTGTCCATCTCTTAGTTCAGAGTGTCCACACAGACTGCCCGTTCCAGAATGCTTTGGGGAGTAACAGCTCCTGTGAACAAAACGGATACCTAGATGGAGAATAATTACTGCAGTCCTGAGAGCTGATATTATCTTTACCAGTCCTGGGCACCGGTCCTGGGCTTAACCCTCAGCAAAGTCATCTCAGTTGGGCCTCCAACAAGCCTGTGGGACGAGAGCTACCACCCACATTTCACTAAGAAGGAAACTGAGGCCTGAGTGCCGACTCCCCCACAGCCATACAGCTGGCAAATCAGTGGAGTAAGGACTTGGATCTGGGCCTTTCAGACCCCAGTGTCCTTCTGAGGATTTGAGAACGTCTGACTTCAACATGTGGGCGTGTTTTACTTTCAGGGCATTGTGATGAGGTTCAAGTGCACCCAAGCGAGAAGTGTGATTCTATGGAAAAAGAGATAGCCCTGGATCGGGACACAGAGGACTCACCCACCTAATACCTGGTGGGCCATGGGCCAGTCCTGCTGCTCCTCCAAGTCAGTTTCTCCATCTGTAAATGGTGACTGGCAGGCCCCATGCCACCTTATTCTGGGAGTTGCAGTGGGCGGGAGAACAAGATGGCAGGTGGAAAAAGACGGGGACACAGACAGGAGGGCTGACACCACCTGCATCAGAGTCACAAGGGATGAGCATGAGCCAGCTCTTTTGGACTTTCTCTTGGCAGAGAATAAATGGGAAGTAAGAGCTTTGATCCAGCTATCTGTCCAAATCCAACTGCTGGAGGCTCCCTGGGACAGGAATGGACAAGATCACTCTTCAGACCAGACTCCTTTTCAAAGTGTCCCTCCACTGACTGGGTCCCAGGCCTCCCTCCCATGCTGGCCACCCTGCATTTTGGATATTGACTCTGACGGGCCATCAGCTCCACTGTTTGACCCACGGTCACTTTTCCATGAGGCACCATTTGTAGATGGGGTGGCCTTTCTAGGCAGATGTGCCCAGGAACCTCCAATCTATTCTGCAGCTCGGCCACTCCCAGCCTTCCCTTCGCCCCCAGGCATCCCCAGTCAGGCTGCCCTTCTGCGGTGGCATGGACAGGGGCCCCCATGCCTCTGCACAGCCACCCCACATCCCAGGCACCTCTGAAATCATGAGACAGACTCCTCACCTCTACCACGCAGCAGGCCTGGCTTCCAAAGTGTGGTGTCACTGCAAGAGTGAGGGTCTGCAGAGCCTGCTCTCTGGGCATCAAACTAAATTTGTTCAAGAGAAATGGGGACTCAGCTCCTCTTCTTCAGCCCACCCAGCCCTGTGCTCACAGGGCCACACATCCCCTTGTCCCCAAGGCCTTCCCCAGGCCAGCAGCGCTACTTGTTGCCAGATCCAAGGAACACTTGTCAGGCCCCGTCTACCCTGACACTAGAAGCACAGCCCCCTTCCCAGCATCTCTTGCACATTCCTCCTGCCAGTGAGTCACCCCTCTTAGTCCCCTTTAGAGGCTCCCATTCCTTATCCCACCCCCAGGTGCTTGCACTCCCAAGCCTGTGTGTCTGGGGAACAGACAAGCCAAGGCTGAGCAGACTAACCACCCAGTGGCTCGCTCTGTCACCTGCCCTGTGCTTCCCTGGTCTTCCGGACTGTGTCCCACCCTTCTCTTTATGCTGTGATACTATATGAGGGTACTTCACAACGTTCACGGAAAAATAGAACTAAAAGAAAATGCAAATCTTTCCATGAACGTTTTGAAGTTCCCTCATATGTGTGGCCTGTTTGATGCCATGCCTGGAGCATGCCTGTCTCTGTAATAGATGCTCAGAGGATCACAGACAGGCATCTCATTAATTTAGCGAACATAGAGAACGCTCCTAGCAGAGAGACTTGCACAGATTAGGTGCTCAGCCAATGCCAGATCCCTTCCACCCCCTCCGGTGCTGGGTAACATTGACACTGGACCCCATGGACAGTCCACTTGTCAAATTGTGTTGAAATATGTCTCATACTTTTTTTTAACCATCTAAAGTTGTTGAAAATAAAAGACCTTTTTTTGGTTGTCGGTATTTGAGAGTCACTGTATATTCACCTTAAAATAACTGTCAGAAGAATGTGATCCAGAAGATGCCATCGTTTCTTTGTGACAAAGTCACACCTCAGCAGACCTTACAAGGCCTTTACCTAATTTAAATCTCAGCCAAGTCAATATGTAAACAGAAACTGAGTTTTGAATAGAACCTGAAATTTCTCAGAACCATGAAGGCAAATGGTCTGTAGTTGGCAACATAATGGTCCCCAAAGATGCCCACATCCTACTCCCCAGAACCTGTGAATATGTTACCTCATGTGGCAAAAGGGAATTAGTTTTTCAGATGGAATTAAGATTGTGTTATGCATTGAATTGTATCCTCTGAAAAAGATATGTTAAAGTCCTAATCCCCAGTATCTCAGAATGTGACCTTACCTGGAAATCAGGTCATTGAAGATACAATTACAGACTGTCCCTAACTTAGGATGGTTCAACTTCTACACTTTCTCAACTTTTCAATGGTGCGAAAGCAATACACACTCAGTCGCAACCGTACTTCGAGTGCCATCCATTCTGTTTTTCACTTTCAGTGCAATATTCAATAAATTACATGACATATTCAACACTTTATTATAAAATAGCTTTGTGTTAGGTGATTTTGCTCAATCATAAGCTAATGTAAGTGTTTAAGGTAAGCTGGGCTAAGCTATGATGTTTGGTACATTAGGTGTTTTAAATGCATTTTCAACTTACAGTATTTTCAGCTTAGGATGGGTTTATCAGGACATAACCCCATCATAACTTGAGGGGCATCTGTAGTTAAGATGAGCTCATCCTGAGTAGGTTGGACCCTAATCCAGTATAACTGGTGTCTTCATAAGAAGACAGCCGTACAGGGACACAAACACACAGAGAGGACACCATGTGTAGAGGCATGAAAGTAGGGGTTGGAGCAATGCTTCTAACAAGCCAAGAAACACCAAGGATTCCGGCCTTTACCAGAGCCTTGGAAAGAGGTACAGAATTGGATTTCCCGGAGCCCTCCAAAAGAGCCAACCCTGCTGACACTGTGATTTTTGACCAGCAAATCAGACCTTACTGCTGACCTTCAGAACTATAGAATTAGAAACCTGTATTGCTCTGAGCCACTACGTTTGTGGTCGTTTGTAACAGCATCAATAAAAAAAAAAAAAAAAAAAAAAAAAAAAAACACAGGATCTCATATAGTCACCGAGATGCCCAAAGTGTCTCACTACAGTGACACAACTTGAAGTGTATGCAGAGGAGCTGAGTCTGTGCTGGACAGAAAAGGAAATCGAGTCCATTCCGACTCCCTCAGAGGAACGGGGGAAAGGGCAACCTAAGTTAGAGACGTGTAAACTGTGGCTTCCTAAGGAATTACAGTTTTATGGCTTTTAAGAAGAGCTGGGAACTCACACGTGGCTAATAAATGTTGCTGTTAAGGTTTTTAGGGGACACAAGTGGGGAAAAAAAAAATAAGGCTCAATCTGTAATCGTAGTATAAATTGTCTTACGAAACTGTAGTTCCTTTCCTAAATTCCCAGGCATGGAATTGATGGGATTTTACCATAATGTTAAGTAGTACAATGTTGTCAAGTGTTGTCAATGGGGTGCCTGCAGCCAGAGTTGTTCAGGTGACATGGTTTCTTTGAGCCACCAAAAAAAAAAAAAAAGGTTTAAGAAAGTCATTTTCATCCCATACCTCACTGAGGTCTTTGTCAAGATTAGGAGCAAAAAGTCTAGCTGAAAAGCAACTAAAATAAACTGCACAGTGTCTGTGCATGTGGTGCAGCGTCCTGTCCTGCATGTCAGGCGTGGACGGGTGCTGCCAGCAGGAATGCTCTGCAGGTACTGGGGGTGGCACGAAGCCCGGGACTGCCCTCTCTTGCCTCAGCTTTGGCTGCCTGGGACTTGGGAAGTGCTTCGCTGTTTTGCCTTTTTTTTTTTTTTAACCTCCTCACTACTGCTTCTAACCATCCACTGCCATCACCTGTGTTTTTATTTTTGTTTTTTTAATTATGTTTTTAATTATGGGTTTTAAATTTTATGTTATGTGCTAAAGTGCACATAACATAAAATTTACCATCTCAACCATTTTTAAGTGTGTAGTACAGTAATGGAAACTGTATGCACATTGCCGGGCCACCATCTCTGCTGTTCATCTCCAGGACTTTTCACCTTCCCAAACTGAAACTCTGTCCCCATTGCACAGAAACTTCTCATTCCCCCTGCCCCCAGCCCCTGGGAACCACCCTTCTACTTTGTCTCTATGAGTTTGACAACTCTATGAACCTCATCGGAGTGGAATAACACAGTATTTGTCCTTTTCTGACTGGCTCATTCACTTAGCATAATGTCCTCAAGGTCCACCCATGTGGTAGCATGTGACAGAATTTCCTTCCTGTCCACATTCCTCTTGGAGTCTCTTTCCCTGCAGATCTGACTTTTCAAGTCAGCGATGGGGCAGAGGTATGGGGGGTGTATACCTCCCAGGTGGGGGCTGCTGAGCTCAGTCAGTTCTTCTCCATCCCCAGTGACTCTCCGGATGTGACCTCTGTGTGGACCAGAATTACCGCCCGCATGCACTGGAGCACATGCACTGGCCATGTGCCCGGGAGTGAGGATGCATCCTGTGGCTAGCAGCATGCACCCCCAGGCAGGCGACACGCCCATGAACATGACACAGCCGTCCCACTTCTCAGGCTCAGCCCTGGAAGCACAGCAAATACAAAAGACAGGAGTGGGTTAAAAGCTATTTTCACAGCTGGGATCAGCACAATAGCACCAGACATATCCCACCCTCAAGCCTGACATTTATATTCACAGAGGCAATTATAAAAGTGTGGGACAAAGGAGATCTGGCCGGGGGTCCATTCATGAGAGAGAAAAAAAAGGGGGTGGGAGGTTGGGGAGAGCTAGCAGAGGTGTAATCTGACTGCTTAAAATTATAAGAATAGTGCAAAGTTGGGCAGCGTTAATGAAGACAGAGCCTCATTTAAAAAGAGAGAAAATCATCGCATTCTCTCCTGCTGCTTTCATACCACATCTGGGCTGTTTTATTCATTTTAAGAACAGTAGTGACTTATAGAGAATTAGAATTAGGATGGGAAGGATTGAGAATCCATGTTACTCCAAAGACCAGAACTAGGAGAAATGCGTAGAATTCAGTTCAATTCCTTTAGTGTTGTTTGAGCAGTTGCGGGTGCTGAGATGGGAAAGTCACACGCTGCCCTCAGGGGGCTCGCCACCTGCGACCAATGAGACAATAGCAATGGTGATGAAAGTTATACAGGTGCATGCCAGACGCTGTTGTAAGCAGTTTACAGGCAATCTGTCACTCATTCTCACAACCACACCCCAAGGTATGCACTGTCATTTCCATCCCATCATGTAAGCAGTGGGTCCGATAAGGAGCTTCACTAGCTGGAACTGGAGATGAAGAGACAGTTGGCACCCTGCTGCCAATGGGAAACGCTGCAGTCATTTCTAAATGGTAGCATGGCGTGGTCCAGTTTGGCTTCAGGTGGAATTCAGGACTCTTGACTAATGAGAAAGAACCGAATGGCTGCCAGAGCAGCCATGCACGGATCGAGCTGCCTTGTCAAGTGGGGTGCTCTGAGAGCTAGAAATGTTTGAAGGGGGACAAGAGTGAGGGCAAAGCTTGCCAGCCCATCCAGGGACCAAGCAGGAAAGTGTCCTTTAGTTACCACAAAGGTCATTCACAGCCCCATTTGTGTCCTGAGGAACCGTAATTTCCAAACTGCACAGCTGCTTACCACACCCTGAGGCCAACACACACTGACAAGATAGGGATCATTGAAACATTAGGCAGGTAGACCAAGATTTAGAAGAGGACTTTCAGACTGACAGCCTCAACAGCCTAGTCTTCCCAGGACCCACAAGTTGTCATCATCGAGAGTCACAGTTGCCATTCTGGAGGGCCTACACTCTGGAAATCAGGGAGGACCTGGTCCTGGTATATTCAGGCTGGGACTGTAGGGTCCTTGGCAAAGGCTTATCAGTCAGTTATTGCTGCAGTAACAAACAGCCCCGTGTCTCCGTGGCTTAGGTCTGTGTCATGTCGTGTCATTACAGAGCTCAGGCTGTAGGAGCATCCCCTGTATTGGGACCTGCTGTTCTCACAGCAGGGAGAAGGAAACAGAGAATGAGAGCCAAACCATATAACCACATTTGAAGCTTCTGCTGGAACAGGGCCAGTATCATGTCTACTTACACCCCATTGAACAAAGCATGTCCTGTGACAACAGGCAGGATATATAATCCCACTACAGGGAGGAGTGACTGGTTGGGAACGATAACTCGATCTGCCATAGCGGTTTTGTGTGCAGAGCTTTCTGTATTGAGGAGGACTTTGAACCAGATGACCACTCAGGTCACTCCCTGTGCCCCAGTACTCTGGAACTATTTCCACAGTTCCTTGCAAAGTTCCCTGAGTCTGTCTCCTTCCCTCCCACCATAGGTTCCCAATTCCGTGATCCTTCTGGACGGCCCTCTGGGGAAGCCAGCCTCTCCCCACAGTTCTTCTCTCACTGTCTTTTTTCCATTCTGGGCAGATGGGTGGCAGGCCCATGGAGCCCCTGCTCAGCGACCTGTGAGAAGGGCGTCCAGCATCGAGAGGTGACCTGCGTGTACCAGCTGCAGAATGGCACACATGTCGCCACCCGGCCCCTCTACTGCCCAGGCCCCCGGCCAGCGCCCGTGCAGAGCTGTGAAGGCCAGGACTGCCTGTCCATCTGGGAGGCATCTGAGTGGTCCCAGGTGGGTACCTGAGCTTGCCATTGGGGCAGGAATCACCATGGGGCCTCCAGATCTCATCCACAGGAACCCCAACATGATACCTTTTGCTCATGGTGCCTGTGACACATTCCTGTGCAGCACAGCCCTTGCCCACCCCCAGGTCAGCTCAGAGTTGTGATGTAGCTCACGTACTCTTTTTTTTTTTTTTTTTTTTTTCCCTTTTTTTCTTTTTTCATGACCGGCCACGGATTGCAACCCTCAGTGTTGTGCCCGTACCGGACCGGGACCGGCTACGGGATTGCAACCCTCGGTGTTGCTCCCGCACCTCGCTCAGCCAATGAGCGGCCGGTCTGTATGTGGGATCCGAACCCTCGGTGGGAGCGCCGCCGCGCTTCCCAAGCGGCGCACTGTAGCAGTGCGCCACCGGGCCGGCCCGCTCACGTACTCTTAAATCCCACATATTCTTAAGTCCAAACTACATGGCTAAAAAAACACATGGATACCATGTTTTTGATGATGTATCTGTTGACACCACAGTGAAAGTGTTGTCTGATCCCATCTCCTTTGAAATTTCTCACATAAAGATGGATAGACAGACACCGGCTGACCTTTTAATTCTCCCCTGGGCATATTTGAACTGTAGCGTGGTCAGGTTGGGAAGGTGGTTTGAAAGGCTTTCCTTTAACTCCTCAGCAGTCTTTGCAGATTGCAGGAGTCAGATGCTGGGAGGGACAGCTGTTAGTGTGCAAGTCCGAGCTACGAATCTCATAAATGCATAAAACATTTTGGAAAGAGGTCAATTAAGCCTTAGCTTTAACTTTGAAGGCTGGTCCTGGAAATATCATTTTATCTTTGGTTATGTCATCTGTCAAGGCTTTGCATTAATGATTTTGATTGCTTGGCTTTAAAACAAAACAGAAAAAAAGAAATAGCTGGATAAAGGGCAAGCTTCCCTCAGGTCTTCCACCAAACGTGGTCTAGGAAACTCAGAGAGCCTACATCCAAGACGCTCTTCAGTGTGGAAAATATTTTTAAAGTTTCTTTTTATTGCCAAACAGTTGGAATTATTTTGAATAAAAAAGTATTCAGCCCATTTTTAATGAACGAAAAGTCTTCCATTGGCTGCTCTAAAACTGAGTTCAGTTTTTCAGACAGATCTCAATATGTACCCATTTAAAGACCTGAGTCTTTAACCTACCCTTTATGATATTTTAAGAAAAGTTTTAAAAGTGTTGCTTGTTTTTTCATTTTATTTTGTTTGTTTTTTTTTTTTTTTTTTTTTTTAATGTACTTAGGTTTGTGAGTTTCACATTCAAGGACTTTGTTTTCGGTTTTGGTTTTGGGGGAGGGTTTTTTTGGATACTTACTGGAGCAGAAGCAGCAGGTATGCAGCCCCTTCCCCTTGCCCCACCCCAGGTAAGCCTTAGGGGCTTGACTACCTAGCTCTTGAGTCAAACAAGATTTATGTTTTAATCAGATCAAAACCATCCATTTTCCCTTCGGATTCCTTCTTATGGAAAAAAATATTGCTTCCTTACCAAAATAAGCAAGGCTGACCACATCAGTTATCATTAAAGCATTGATGATCCCCATTTTTGGAAATTGTGAAGCAATTGAAGCAAGGTTTTTTTTTTGGTTTTTTTTTTGGTATCAACATATCCGTTTATTCTTAAACATTTGAAGCACTCTGGTAGATATCTTCATATATATAATAGATAATTAAATATGGAAACCCAAGCTAATCCAGTTTTTTATTGGAACATATTGATTAATACGTATTTGTGGAGTACAGAATTGAATTTCAATTTCAATACATGTACGCAATGTGTAATGATCAAATCAGGGTAATTAGCATATTCATCATTACCAAACATAATCACTTCTTTATGATGAGGACATTCAATCTCCTCTCTTCTAGCCATTTGATAACGTGCAGTGAATTATTGTTAATTATAGATGCCTAACTTGACTGTATACCAATAGATTTTATTTTTCCTGTTTAGCTCTTTTGTTTCCCTTAAGCAACCTCTCTCTATCTTTCCTCCCCCTTCTCCTTTCTCACCTCTAGTAAGAGCAAGATTTAAAGAAGTTTACCGGGCCGGCCCGGTGGCGCACTGGATAGTGCGCCGCTTGGGAAGCGCAGCAGCGCTCCCG